>NC_060279.1:1315291-1323967 GCF_021613505.1 Equus quagga | reverse complement strand
GCGGCGGGGAGGGCGGCGGGGAGGGGCGCCGGGAGGGCGGTAGGTGGGGGAGGGCACGTGCGCAGGGGGCGGGGGCAGGGGCTGGGCTCTCTCTCCAGGCCGCCGGACTGTGCTGTTACACTCCTGCTTCCGTATTATGTACTTACATGTTTGTTTTGTTACTCGTGAACATATTCTTATTAGTAATGCTTTACGTTAGTTCATCTTCACACCAGCCTTGCACATTTTACAGGTGATGAAATCGAAGCCCTGAAAGGCTAAGTGACCCGCCCCAGGTTGAGGAACAGAGCCAGGACTGGCGCCCCAGCAGTGTGGGTCCAGAGTCCACTGGAGTAGCCGGCCTGAATCTGCCTGGGGGCTTCTGGGCAGGCTTCTCGAAGGAGGTGGCCTCTGAGCTGAGCCCTGGAGGATGAGTGGGGCAGAGGGAAAAGCATGTGCAGAGGTACAGAGGCCTGAGAAAGAAAGGCGCTTTGGGGAATCAGCCTGGAGCACAAAGTGCAGGGGGAGGAAGCAGGCCAGGACCGGGCGTGAAGGGGTTATTTCTATCTTGTAAGCAGTGGGAGTCATAACATTCCTGTCCAGGACATGACCTGATCAGATTAGCCTGCTAGCAAGGTCACTTGGAGGACAACAGGGGATGTATCGTTGGCACGAGGGAGACTAGAGGGTATTGTAATGTGGGGTGTGGGTCCACTCCCGGACCCCCTTCTCTAAACCTCTTGTCACTAATTCTCCTCTCTAGTTCCTTTCAAACCCCTGGTCATCGGGCCGAACCATTCGCTCCTGCTCTTGAGTCACCTTAGATGCTTCCCTCAGGCCATGTCTTCTCTTGACCCGAGTGCTCAGAATATGCTGCCGGAGGTTCCGTCCCCGGGGGGTTCACCTTCTCGGCTGGCCTTCAAGGCTGGCCCTGAGGGCAGTCCCCAGCTGTGTGATGCCAGCATATGCACAGAGCCACCCGTAAGCCAGGCTCCAGTTTTCCCTCCACAGTCCGCATGTCACAGGGAGCTCTCCACGAGGTCAGGGCTGTGTGCTGAGGGAGGCAGGCAGCGTCACAGGAGCAGGTGTGTTGGGAGGGTGAGCCATACGCCTGTTTCAGGCCCTGCTTGACCCAGTCCCAAATACCCCACTTGCACTGATGGGGGTGGTGGTGCTGGGGACGCCCTTCTCGGCCATCGATCGGATCATACCCGGGTCACGCTGGGCAGCGTGCTGGCATGGCCCCTTGGTGTCCTGCGCTCTGAAGTCGAGAGCTGCTTCTTATATGAATAATCGCTGGGCAAAGAGGCGACATTGCTGTTCAGAGCCCCAGGGGCTGCCACTGCGATTTTCCATTGGTGCTGTCCCATGGCTCCATATGGAATTCTGCCCTACCACGGACATTGATCCCACTGGGTCTGTCGGGTCGTGACAGGCACGGGGCAGAGCTGCTGGCGCTGCATCCTGGACCTGCAACAGAAACTTCTCTTGCTCTTGGCTCCTCTCAAAGCTGGAAGCTGTTGACGCCTGCGTTAATACCTGCAGCTCCCTCGTGGCTGGGAGAGGACTCCAGAGACTCCCACCTGGTCCTTCCTAGGGCAATAGCCCTGACTCCGTGAATCAGGAGCCAAGATGGGGATTCTGCCTGTAGTGAGGTTATTGATTCAAGTTGCATAGTCAGCAACTGAGAACATAACTGTGAGATGGGCCAAGCGCCCCACGGGGTCTGCCACGAGACAGGCTCAGGTAAAAATCTACCTTATCACTTGGCCCCCAAAAGCCTCACATTGACCGATGGATAAAGTGGTGTTCAGGTCCCCAAGAATGAGTGTTATACAGAGCCAGTGTCCAGTAATCCTCGAAAGATCTGGGTAATCCAGTTACCCTGATCAATACCTAGTTACCTTGGTACGTGGCCACAGATCCCTTTAGGGAAAGTTAGAAACAGCTTCGCCATGCGTTCTCCTGGCTTTATTGCGGAGTTCTTACCTTCCCTTTGTTCCAGAGCTCCGTGCCTGTGAACTGATTTAGGAATGGGAAAGACGTGAGGGCCACGATCCTCCATTACATCTGAAAACGGGCGTCTGTCTGCCGGCCCTCGAGTTTTCAGCAGCTATGCCGTCAGGCAAAGAGGAGCAGGAGGAGAAGAGCAAACTCCTCCCTCTCGCTGGGTGAGGCTCCCTTCTCCCTTCTGTTGGCTGCTGTGGCGTCTCTGGCAGGTGGTCGAGCCCTTGTGGGGCAGGCACCCCGCAGGCTGGGCTCTGTCTCCTGTGTGAGCTCCTGGGGACCCTGTGGGGAGCTGCACTGTGCCATTTCCCTGGCCCAGGGGACTGCCTCTGGCTTGCCTCATTTCCCCAACACCCCCAGCCCTCGCTGGGTGTCCTCAACGCTGGGCCTCCAGTGCTGGGATGACCATGGTGGGCTGGCAGTCGTTGTGTAGAGTCGCCGACAAGATGACTCCAGACCACGTCCCTTCTGCTGCGCCCACCCAACTGCTGGGAAACTCTGGGGTCTTTAACATGCCAAACGGTAGGAGTATAGGCTTACTGCCCCCTCCAACACAGACAGCTCACCCCACCCTCTTTCCCTTGCTCAGATCAGCTAAGCAGACATCCAACCAGGATGTGAAATGGCAGCCTTCTCTGCTTCTTTCTTTCTTTTTTTTTTTTGAGGAAGATTAGCCCTGAGATAACATCTGCCACCAATCCTCCTCTTTTTGCTGAGGAAGACTGGCCCTGAGCTAACATCCATGCCCATCTTCCTCTGCTTTATACGTGGGATGCCTACCACAGCATGGCGTGCCAAGCAGTGCCATGTCCTCACCCGGGATCTGAACTGGTGAACCCTGGGCTGCCGAAGCGGAACATGTGAACTTAACTGCTGTGCACCGGGCTGGCCCCCTCTGCTTCTTTTTTTACAGGTGATTCTCTAAGAACATCCCTCTCCTTTCCTTACCCAGGAGGATGTGAAGGGAGGGAATAGCTTCTCATCATGAACACTGCACCCACCCAAAAGGCTAACAGATCTCTCTCAGGCGTCACCCACATTGTGGGGGCAGGTGAGGTGTTGCTGGTGATGATACCCCTCAGTACGACCTGCACAGAGGTGGGCAGGTGACTCTGGGTTTAGAATATGTGGTACTTAGCATCCTCTATTCTAACCTTTGGCTTTAACCATAGTTCCAGGGCAATAAGACGTCCCATTAGACATCTTGGTAAATGTGTATATGGTAATATACATGGTCCAAACAGGGCAGGAACAGCTGTGCAGAGGGCAGAAGTCCTATTTCTGGCAAGAAGGCTCAGTGGGGGCGAGAGGTTCAGGGCACTGAGTTGACGGGATCCTCCCCTATGTCCTTGTTCCAACTGTTAGGGCCCCACTCTTTGCTGGTCAACGTTAGAAATGCTGAGAAGCTGTCATTTTTAACCAAATTTGTAGTTTGACCGCCTACAGGATTAAACTTTATGAGTGGTTTTGGCCGTCTCAGTCCTGCAACTGTGAGCTCACAGAGAGGTCATAGAAGGTCCCTTGGTTTCTGTCCATGCCTTGGGCTGAAATTCATGAACCTGAGTTTTCTGTTCTCTCCTTCGGCTTCCCAGTGCTGGCAGAAGCAGCCCTACAGCCAGCCCCTGGGTCTCCCCTCCCTCCTGCCGTCCTTTAACTCCTCTTCTCCCCACGCTGTTCCCTGTCTTAGTTGGGCTCTCCTGAAAGCCAGCTGGAGACTCAGCCTGGGGTGCGGGTGGCTTGTTGGAGGTTTCTGTCAGGAAGCAGACGAGGGAGCAGGGAGAGAGGACAGGAAACGGAGAAAAATCAACCAAGGGTGCATGATTGAGCTGCTAACTGTGGTGGGCTCACTCCCGCTGGGGGTCTTCTGAAGCACGTTGCAGAGGAGCCTCCAAACTGTCCTGGGAAGAAAGGAATGGGAACACCTGTCATGCCCTTTGGGTTGAGACCCGCCCTCAGGAAGGTTCGTTTCCCCCACACCTGGGGGCTGGCTGCACTGACCACGGCTGAGTGTCCTTCGGTGGCTCTGGAGAAAGCCTTGAGGCAGAGAAGCAGAGAGACCTGGGCACATAGTGGAGTGTAACTGTCCCCAGCTGCACTGACATCAGGAGGGCACGGGACGTGCCGCGGGCACCAAGAGCATCTGCTGTGGGGCCTCCACGTCCTTGCACCCTGCAGTGCGTGCCTCATTCTAGGGACCACTGGTGACAACGTAAGAAGCTGTTTTTCCATGTGAGCCGCAGGCTGCTAGAGTTCCTGGCTGGATTTCCACTGCCATCAGCTCCAACCAGGCTGAAGATTACCATTCCTGATACCCCCTCATTTCTGTGGAGGTTTGTTTCCTGCCTCCACGTAAGACACCAGTTTCTATATCTGTTAGGATTCCTGATGGTAAACATCACGACTGACTTAGACTGATGTAATCCAAAAAGAGAATTTATTGGAAAAAACACTAGATAACATAAAATTGCTGAGAAGACTGGAGAACCGTGCTCAGATAACTCAAAGAACACGCAGGAAAGAAGGCAGCCAGCCCTCCATTCCACATTTCCTAGGGGTCTCCCAGGTGCTGGCCTGGGGATGCCGTACTGAGAGCTTGGGTGAGCACGTCCAGGAAGAGCTGAACGACCCAGCAACGGAGTAAGAGAACAGGCAGTTTTACTGGTCTGGAGTCCTCAGGAAGGCGGCGCACAAGCGGGATAGGCGGGGAGAGGAAGCACGAGAAGCCTGCCAGGTGCTGGTCACCAGGAGACACCGTGTCCCCACCATAGTGTGGGTGTCGAGGAGGGCTCCTCTTGCTTCTTGGACCTCAGGACATAGGCCCTTATTCCCTTCCTCTCACATACTTCTGCTCTAGAGAAGGTTGTTAGAATTAATAAGCTCAGCCTTTCAGACTGTAAATCTACTTTGCTATGGAGGAAGAAAATCTTTAAAATGTATACGCATTAAATCCAGTGGAGAAATTTATAGGTGCCCAGCCTGATCATTGAGTCCAGCTCGGCTGCCACGTGAGCCTGCTTTTCACAGTGTTCACTTTTAGTGGCTCCTTCCCCCTGCAGGCGTCCCTGCCCTGCTCTCTCGTGGGGCTGCGAGAGACCCTAGACTCCAGCGCGTGAGGGCCCTCTGCATGCTCAGTCCTCCCTCAGCCCCGGAGACTTGCCCTGGCCTCGGTCACGGTGAGGGCACGCCCTGTTTAACTCAGGGCATCCGTCACCCAGTTCTGCTCTGACCGCCGACCTAGTTCTGAGGCCTTGTTTGTATCCGGGTTCTCACCAAACCCCCTACCTGGACTGGAACATCTGCCAAGACAACTTGTCAGGGACCTGGGTCTTCCAAAGCTGAGACCCAGCCTTACTGCCATCCATCCTCCAGGATTCTTAATTCCATCATTCTTTACACAGATCTTGCCCAGGGCCCAGCCTGATGCCGGTACCCCTTGATGCTGACCACCCGCCCATTTGGCTTTCCCACGGTTCCTGCTCAGAGCACTGCCCCTGCCCCTTACCCTGGGCCCGTGCTGCTGGGGTCCTCTCTTTCCCCTTTGAAGGCTTGGCTTCCCTAAGACCGCCACCGACACCATGGCCCGTGCGCACCACGCGCTCAGAGAGCACTGCCTGGCTGGGTCTCCCCGCTGCCGACAGCAGGGCCTGCGCACCCTCCCCCAGGGAGGGGCACTTGTTTCTCTACTCTGCCCACTCCTGGTCTGCCCCCTCTGCTGCTGCCTGAGATCCAGGCTCCCATTCCTATACAGCTGGCTTCTTTCCTCGAGCCTGCCTGCTTCTATCTGGTGCCAGCCCTAGATGACGGCTTTTTTTGCTGGTCTCCAGGAACAAACAGTCCACTGATTTCACGTAGAAGCTGCTCTCCCTACAAGACAATGATTTCAATCAAGCTGTTTATTCCTGTGAGGAAACAACCTTTCTCTTATCTGTACGTTATTACATTTCACTCATTCGCCTAATTCACGTTTATTGAGCAATACCATGTATCAGGCACTGTGTTGAGTGCTAAGAGCACGGAGGCAATAAGGCGTGGTTCTCACTGTCAAAGGGCGTACCGTCCAGAGGAGTGCACAGCCCTTATCAAAAGAAGTGCACAGCAACATGGAAAGAGCTGTTTTAGTGGAAGTATGAGCAAAATATGATTAATTTTTTTAAATTATTTTTATTATTGTAGGGGATATTTAGCTAGGATCATGCACGCAAAAAAGATTGGAACTTGGGCCAAGGAAGGCTTGAAAATGCCTAGGTCCCAGGGTCCTAGACAACCCCCAGAGGACAGGGGTGGAGGAGCAGCTACTGGATGAGGGCAGGCATGGTGGGAAGGAAGCTGAGAAGCCTCCAGAAGCAGCTGGAAGTGAGAATATTAGCTAAGTAAAAAGAATCGAGTCCAGGTTATGTCAATCATCATTGTTCAGCACATGACAGAGAATCACTCTATATCTTAGAAATGCGTTTTCTGTCATCAGAAACTAAAGGGGAGAGTCCAAAGAGTTAAAGGAAAATAAGTCAGTTAATTACCGAATGTCTTTAAAGGGAGTACGGGATGAAGTCAGTTGCTGGATCAGGCCAAGATGATATGACTATCTTAGGTGATACAGACCAGAAAAATTAACAAAGAATAATAGATAACAGCTTGTCTTCACTAAAAAAAATTTCTTTGAAACCCATCCTTTTTTTTTTAGTTTCATAAAAAAATTTTTAATGAGGTAAAATTTATATAACATAAAATTAACCATTTTAAAGTCAACAATTCAGTGGCACCTTAGTGCACTCACAATGTGTGCAACCACCACCTCTGTCTACTTCTAACACATTCCCACCACCGCCAAAGGAGACCCTGCACACACAAATAGTCACTCTCCACTCCCCGCCCTCGGGCCCCTGGCCGCCACTCGTCCGCTTTCTGTCTCGTCCGCTTTCTGTCTCTGTGGATTTCCCTGTCTGGACTTTTCCTATAAATGGAATCATGCAATATGTAACCTTTTGAGTGGAGTTTCTTTCACTTAGCATAATGTTTTCAAAGTTCATCCACATTGTAACATGTATCAGTACCTCATTCCTTTTATGGCTGAACTGTATGTATACACCACAATTTGTTTATCCGTTCATTCTGCTGGTGGACAATTGGGTTGTTTGCACTTTTTGGCCATTGTGAACAGTACTACTATAAATATACGTGTATAAGTATCTGTTTGAGTACTGTTTTAAATTCTTTGGGGTATAAATCTAGGAGTGGAATTGCAGATTCATATGCCAATTCTGTTTCACTTTTTGAAGAACCATTTATTCTTAACCAGGAAATGGCTGTATACCAGCCAAAAATGGTATGAAAAAAATGACAGTAGGATTTCTAAAATCTCATCCATGGGGAGATTTGGGCAGATACTGCTGGCTGATCATTGAACCCGGTTCTTTGTCCTCCTGGACACACAGCCAGCCTACATTTCCCAATCTCTCTTGCAGCTAGGTGAAGCCATGTGTCTGTGTTCCTGCCAATAGAGTATGAGCAGAAGTAATGCGTGGCAATTCCAGGTCTGGCCCATGAAAACCATTTCCATGCTCTCTCCTCTTCTGCAGGCTTGATGCAGACAAGTATGGCAACCTTAGAAACCACACATCAAAGGTGGAGGAACCACCAGATGGAAGGGGCCTAGGTTCCAGGATTACCGCTTGGAAGAGAGTTGCTACCAATCGGGAGTACTTGTTTTAAACTTTGCGTAAAAAACAAACTTGTACTGTGTTAACCCATAAGAGTTTATGATTATTCCATTAGGGCTGCTAGCATTACCTTATCCTAACCCTAAAAGGCAAACGAGAGGACCAGACCTTGCTCAGGCAGACCTGGTGTTTGGGGCCAGGGAGGGACTAGAGATCGGGAAGAACCCAGAAGGCTAGAGCAGCTTGAGACTGGAGTGGATTTGAGCCCACGTTTTTCTGGGTCACACCCAGACAGAGGTCTGGGAATTGGCCTCCTGAGAACTTAAACAGGACGGCATCTGGACCAGCCTGAGCTATGACTGGCTGTGGTGTCTTTACGGTAAGGAGAGAAATGAGGCCTCTGCACTTGGTAAATTGTTTCATTCAGGAAAACTGTGAGTTAAAAAGAAGTGCTTCTGTGACTCGATTGAATAGGCTTGATCTTCCTTAGACTCAGAAATCTGTTGATGCTCGTCTGTTTTTATGCTTTGTGGCTTTCCTTGATAATTTCCCATCTGTCTTCTCTTACTTTCTTAAGAAAGCTCTGTTTGAAAGTTCCAGATCAGACCAGTCAGATAGGGAATAGCACTCAGGGCCAACTTAGGCCAGCCCCTAGAGGCCAGGTGAGGTAGTGCAGGGACTCATGTTTCTCAGTCTGGGTATCTTTGTATTTGGGACAGACAATTCTTTGATGTGCAAAACTATCCTAAAAACTTGAGGATTCTTAGCACCCCCTGGCCCCACCCACTAAATGGCAGTAGAGTTCCAGTCATTGTGACAATAAATAAAAACTCTCCCAGACATTTCCAAACACCCTCAGGTTGAGAACCACTGAATAAAAGATAGAAAAACCAGATGAACATAGACAAACTAGAGATCTGGGGGAGACTTAGAAGGGACCCCTGAAATCATCCCTGTGTTTTTCATAACGAGATTCTTCTCCAGCCCTGTTGTAAAGCAGGATTCTTCTCTACCACTGTTGTAAAGCAGGATT
>NC_060279.1:1300047-1315281 GCF_021613505.1 Equus quagga | reverse complement strand
CTGTTGTAAAGCAGGATTCTTCTCTACCACTGTTGTAAAGCAGGATTCTTCTCTACCACTGTTGTAAAGCAGGATTCTTCTCCAGCCCTGTTGTAAAGCAGGATTCTTCTTCTCCAGCCCTGTTGTAAAGACACTCTTCCTCTTAAAGTCTTTTTCTTGACCATCTTCTCCCTGGACCACTCCCTCCCCCTTGTTCACTCAGCCCCTAACCAGTTCCTCCCACTCTCCAGTGTAGATCAAAATCTTCTGAATTTCATTTTCTCAAAGATGTTTTTTCCCACCACTTCCACCTCAGACTCAGACCTCCCAGGTGTCCTGTTCGCTTGTTGTGAGGGCCATCACACGATTCAGTGTGTGTCTAAAGCCCACCTTATTTCCTCTTCAGAGCAGTAGCCTGGCTTGTTGGTCGGGGCATCTGAGGCCCTCCAGGCTGGAGAGCAGCATCAACACTGGCTGGGTCAGGAGGAACTGGGAGCGCTAGAGGAAGAGTGACGGACAGGTTGTCTGCAGGCATGGAGTGTCCCGGGAGAGAACCAGAGAGGTGGGCTGGAGGCAGTGATAGCGGTCTCACTTGGTCCTCCAGCCAGACGGTGGGGGAAGAATGCCCAGCCCTCTTTGATACAGCTCTGAGGTAGAGGTCTTTCATGATGGTGACACCATAGGAGGGAGATGTGAATCCTGAGCTGAGGGGAGGAAATGAGCTCAGAAGACAGTGCCAGATGAAAGGAGATGAGTGTACCTTCTTGTCTTTAATCTGGGAGTCACCTAGCTAGAATCAGACACCTGACATGATAGTGAATACGAGGAGATACCCTGTGGGTAGGGGCCCTTGAGAACTGGCAGGGAGTGGGGCACAGTAATTGAACTCCAGGTGGCTGCATCATTTGCCAGAGTGCCCACCAACACACACAATCTGTTGCCTAAAAAGGTTCTCTCTCACAATACAAGCCAATAAATCATACTGACGGCATTTACTGATGAATTTAATCAGGCAATTGGTTTGACTATCTCCTAATTACCAGTTTCTCTTAATTATAATATGCATCCCCCCCCTTCCCCTGCACCCTAGACGCATTTTAACATTTCTGAAATAGGGATATGTCTTAAAATAGATGTGCGTGTTTATTGGAAAGTTTCTTTTTACTTTTTTGAAGCAGCTTTTAAGCCAATGGGGCCTCTTATAATCAATGGCATATTAGAATCGAGGAAATAGGGTAATTAGCAGAATTGATTTCCCATTTTGATGTAGCGTAGACAAGATTATTCCTCAAGCACCTGGAGACACCTGTGCTTACTTATGCCTGCAGAACTGTTCATGGACGCCTCAGCAGGCCCTACCACACACACACACGTGTGCTCACCACCCCCCCCCCCCCACCCACCCGCGCCCCCCCCCCCCCCCCCCCACACACACACGTGTGCTCACTACCCACCCCCACCTTTGAGGTGCCAGCTGGCTGTAGATGTGGATGTCATCATACCCTCAGGGAGCCCCTAGAAATGCACTAAATGTGCTAAATCCCACCCTTTGTTGGAAATGTCATGAAGAAATTGCTTTTGGCCCACTCTCTGCTGACCGGTCCCAGTGAGGGGCAGAGACGCTGTTCCCGGCAAGAGACAGGCCTGGCCAATGAGATTCAGGCAGGCAGATTTGATGGCTGCTGGTGACACAGAAGCATCCTGTACTTCTGGCACACGAGCCCTTGTCCCCTCAAGGGCCCAGCCACTCCAGCGGAGCCCCCACTGCTTAACCGTCTGCTCTCGCTTCCTGACCTGGCTTAGTTGTCTTCCCCATCCTTCTTCCTAGAAGAAAGCAAGGGTGTGGATGGTGAGGTGATCAAGGCTTGTCATGAGGAGCAGAGGATAATGGATCACCATTAAACCCCATCGGCTAGGCCAAGGCAGTGGAGAATGAGGCAGCAGGGCCTCTTCTGGAGATTCTAAGAGCTTTCCATCAGGCAGAGTAAAGAGCTTTGGGGAACCATATGCTGAAAGAGATGGGAAGTAACTCAGATCACCGAATCTCTAATCCCCTAAGCCCCGAATGGGCTCCAGAGGGAGTTCCCTGCCCCAGAGCCCAGCCTTGGAGGGAGAAGTGGTACCCAAGGGATGAGGGCCCCTCTTCTCAGTCTGAAGCCTCCAGGATTCTCAAGGAACCCAGGCTCAGGCTGTGTTGAGAAAAAGAAAGTCCCTCCTGGCCCCATTGCACAAGGGCCTCTCTGCGCAGGACTCCACTCCAACCTAAATTTTGTGGCCATGGAAATGTCTGAGACAGAGCATTTTGCCTCCACCTGGCTCCCCTTTGAGGGGTCGCTTTGTGCTATGGAGTGGGCTGGGGTGGAATAGGACAAGGAATAAGCTTTGACCATGACCCAGACCTGCTTGTTTGGCTCTTTCCCTCCAGACCAAGGGAGAAACACTGACCAAGTGGACCGAGTGCTGCAGCTGCTGGCAGAAAGGCAGTGGCAGCCCCAGCAGCCCAGCTGAAGGATTGCCCCCACTCCCGCCGCACAGTGTCCGCAGAGAAACCCCAGGGAGATTGGTCAGCCAGCGTCTCTGATTTGTAATTTCACTTGATGCTATTAAGGGGGCAGTTTGGGCCGTTTGCTGAGGAGGGCTGGCAAGGTTCCAGAATCCTTGGCTAATGAATCTCAAGTACTAATCCTATTAGTCTTCTACCGTCTGCCACATCTGACTGGGTTCCCCCTCCCCCCTCTCTCCGCAGTCTTCCTTCCCCTGGAGGGAGCTGATGCCCAAGGCTCGTGCGTGTTCCCATAAGCCAGGACTGGTTGACCTTTCTCATCAGGCTAGCTTTACCAGAAATTGAAAGAGCAGCATGGCAGTCACCTATGCGGGGTGACTAGGGTAACTCCCTGAGGAGAATCAGAAATCTCAGTTTGAAGAGCTCCAAGAGGTCATGGAGTTCTCCCCTTTTTTCTCTACAGCATTGGTTAACAATCTTCACAGGGCACACACATAAAATCACCTCAGTGTCTGGATTTCTAACAGACATGTTCAACGTTCTTATGCAGGTGGTCCATGAACCATACCTTTTCAAGACTGTTTGATAGCATCTCTGATGGATGGTCTCTGCTCTCTGATTGGACATCTCTGGCCTCTGAATCCATGATAAATAAGTCTAATCCTTCTCTCACTGGACTGCTCTTCTTATATTTGAACCTAGGCCCTATGGGCCTGTGTGGCACAGGAGAAAGCATACCAGCTGTGGCTTCACACAAATGTGAGCTTACATTCCAGTTCTGCTGTTTACCTGCTATGTCATTTGGGGCACACAAGATCCCATGGTTGGTTGTGGCCCCCACTGCTGGCTTTTACAGGTTCTGGGCTCCCTGGTTTCTGGCAGGGGGAAAAGCTCCATGGTAATTAGTCTGCATCCTGCTCCAAATCTTGTGATTTGGGGCACACATAAATGAGTCTATTTCCTCATTTATGAAATGGAAAAAATAATGAACTGGGGACTTCTGCTTCGGGGACAATGGAATAGATGTACTTTCCCCTGTTCCTCCTGCTAAGTACATCTAAAAACCCTGGACATTGTATATAACACAAACCTAAGAAGACTCTGGAAAGTGGAGAGCCACAGGCAGACTGGCTAGGGAACTTGCGACCTGAGGAATGACATCGTAGCAAGATCCTTGGGTTTTCTTTTGACCTCATACGTCCCAGACCTAGAGCTGAAGAAGCCAGCATCCCAGAAAAACCAATAGGCACAGAAAAAAACCAAAAAGCCCCAAGAAAAGCCTGGTTGAGGCAAAGGACAAGGAAGGGGGCAGCCTAGCAAGATAGAAAATGTTTAGATGATAACTGCTTGACTCAGACAGACACCAAAGAAAAAACCATGCCCCCATCCCACTTACGCCAGCAAAGGCTGCATGGGAATCTTAGATTTCTACCCTCACTAGACTGTGGTGAGGTAACCCAACATGCCTGTCACAATGTTGTCAGAGAAGGCCAAGTAGGGAGATGGGACTTTCATCCCTGATGGCTGATAATAAGATACCTGACCATGGTGACAAGTGGAGAGTACCCGGGATGCCTGCACTTCCACCCCACCCGGCAGTAATGAGGCTCCCCTCCCCTTCTCCACTAGAGAGGTGCAGAGGAACCTATGGAAACTCAGGAATTTCACCATCAGTGAGTGGCGACAAAGCCTCCTCACCTCTGTGCCAGAGGAGACCACGTGGGGAGCTGGAAGTTCTGCCCCTGACTAGCCGCAGTGAGGAAGAGCCTTCCCTTGGAAGTCCACAGAGGCCGGCTGGGGGACTGGACTTCCACCTGCACCTGGCAGTAATCAGTGTTACCCACCAACCCTGCCCATTCCTCTGCTGGAGCTTTGTCAGAGAAAGCCAAGGAAATAGGAGGTTTAAACAAGGTCTGTAGTCTCATAACATAAAATATAAAAATGCCCAGGTTTCAATAAATCATTTGTCATATCAAGAAACAGGAAGATCTCAAACTGAATGAAAAAAAAGATAATCAACAGATGCCACCACCCAGATGACAAAGATGGTACAATTATCTGAAAAAGATTGAAACCAGCCATGATAAAATGCTTCAGCAAGCAATTATGAACATGCTTGAAACAAGTGAAAAGAAGTCTCAGCAAAGAAACAGAAGATATAGGGGAGAAGCAAATGGACGTTTTATAACTTTACAGTACTTAAAATAAAAAGCTAAGTGACTCAACCACAAAAAATCAAACAACCCAATCAAAAACTGGGCAGGGGACATGAATAGACATTTCTCCAAAGAAGATATACAGATGGCCAATAGACACATGACAAGATGCTCATCGTCACTAATCATCAGGGAAATGCAAATCAAGACTACACTAAGATATCACCTTATACCTGTTATAATGGCAAAAATAAACAAAACAAAAAGTGGCAAATGTTGGAGAGGTTGTGGAGAAAAAATGAAACCTCATACACTGCTGGTGGGAATGCAAACTGGTGCAACCACTATGGAAAACAATATGGAGATTTCTCAAAAAATTAAAAATACAAATACCATATGACCCAGCCATCCCACTACTGGGTATCTATCCTAAGAACCTGAAATCAGCAATCCCAAGAGTCCCATGCACCCCTATGTTCACTGCAGCATTATTCACAATAGCCAAGACATGGAACCAACCTAAGTGCCCAGCAACTGATGATTGGATAAAGAAGTTGTGGTATATATAGACAATGGAATACTACTCAGCCATAAAAAAGGATAAAATCGTCCCATTGACAACAACACGGATGGACCTTGAGGGTATTATGTTAAGTGAAATAAGCCAGATAGAGATAGACGAACTCTGTATGACTCCACTCACATGTGGAAGTTAAACACGTAGACAAAGAGAACTGACTGGTGGTTACCAGGGGAAAGGGGGGGGGGTGGGCACAAAGGGTGAAGTGGTGCACCTACAACGTGACTGATAAATAATAATGTACAACTGAAATCTCACAAGGTTGTAAACTATCGTATCTTAAAAAAAAGTAAAAAAAAAAAAAAAAGCTAAGTGAGATGAGCTCAACAACAGAATGGAAGAGACAGAAAAAAAAGAATCAGTGAACTTGAAGATACAATAATAGGAATTACCAAAACTAAATAACTAAGGGAAAATAGACTGAAAAAAAATAAACAGAGCCTCAGGGATCTGTGGGTCTCTAACAGAAGGTCTAACATCCATGTCATCAGAGTCCCAGAAGGAGAAGGGAAAGAGGGTGGGGCTGGAAAAGTACTGGAAGGAATAATGGCTGAAAACTCCCCAAAGGTGACAAAAGGCATAAAGCTACAGATTCAAGAATCTGAGTGAACCCCAAACAAGATAAGCCAAAAGAAATGTGTCAAAACACATCATAATTAAACTTCTGAATGCTAAAGACAAAAATCTTGATACAGTTCAGAGAAAAATGGCGCTCCCTATAGGAGAAAAATAATTTGAAGGACAGCAGATTTCTCATCAGAATCTATGGAGACCAGGAGGAATTGCCACAATGTTTTTCAAGTACCTAAAAGACTGTCAACCTAGAACCTTATACCCAGCAAAATTATCCGTCAGGAATGAAGGGAAGTTAAGACATTTTCAGATTAAGGAAAACTAGGAGAATTTGTCACTAGCAGATCTGCCCTAAAAGAACAGCTAAAGGAAATTTTTGAAATAGAAAAGAAATACTAAAGGAAGGAAACTTGGAACACCAGGGAGGAAAAATAACAATAAAAAGAGTAAAAATGTGAGTAAGCATAATAAGCTTTCCTTCTCCTCTTGTGTTTTCTAAATTATATTTGACAGTTGAAGCAAAAATTATAAAATGGTCTGATGTGGTTCTAAATGTTTATAGAGAAAATATATAAGAAAATTATCCTGTAAATGGGGAAAGTACCAGGATGTAAAGGGGGGTAAGCTTTCTCTACTACACCTGCACTGATAAAACGGTGACACCGGCAGGCTGTGATAAATTACTGTATATAATGTGAGGCCTACAGTAACCACAAAGAGATACACTCAAGGACTCTACTGA
This sequence comes from Equus quagga, assembly GCF_021613505.1. NCBI lineage: Eukaryota > Metazoa > Chordata > Mammalia > Perissodactyla > Equidae > Equus > Equus quagga. Next base: position 1,308,748 of record NC_060279.1, on the reverse strand, counting down.
TAGATCGAAATGACATTCTAAAAAGTTTCTGAGCAGTCACAGGAAGGCAGGAAAACAGAAATGAAAAGCAGAGGCACTGAACAAGAAACAAATAAAATGAAAGACCTAAGCCCTAAAGTATTAAAGTGATCCGTTTCCTCTGAGTTGTCGAGTGTACGTGTGCAGAGCTGTTTTTAGCATTCCCTTCTCATCCTTTTGATGTCTACAGGGCATTATCCTGTTTCGTTCCTGATGTTGGTAATTGTGTCCTCTCTCTTTTTTTCTTGTCAGTCTTACTAGAGGTTTGTCAATTTTATTGAACTTTTCAAAAATCCAGCACATTGATTTTTCTCAATTGTTTTACTGTTTTTTATTTCATTGATTTCTACTGTTATTTCCTTCCTCCTGCTTGCTTTCGGTTTATTTTGTTTCTCTTTTTCTAGTTTTTGGGAGGAAAACTTAGATTATTGGTTTGAGAATTCTTTTGTGGGGAGTCTAGAACGTGTAAGAACCAGCAGAGGAGGCCCCAGCTGCACAGAGGATGTGACAAGGAGGAACTGACTCAGTGTGGATACTGCCAAAGGACGTAGAATCATCTTCTTTTTTTTTTTTTGAGGAAGATTAGCCCTGAGCTAACTACTGCCAATCCTCCTCTTTTTTGCTGAGGAAGACTGGCCCTGAGCTAACATCCGTGCCCATCTTCCTCTACTTTGTATGTGGGACGCCTACCACAGCGTGGCTTTTTTGCCAAGCGGTGCCATGTCTGCACCCAGGATCCGAACCGGCAAACACCAGGCCACCGAGAAGCAGAATGTGCAAACTTAACCGCTGTGCCACCAGGCCGGCCCCTAGAATCATCTTCTTTAAAAAGTAGGTAATAATTTCCTTTAAAACATGACATGTTGATCACACATACTTATCGGAGCTTCTTTTCAATATCTCATTAAAGTTAGAGTAAAATAACTTAAAGTCATCAACTCTCAAGTTCAAAGAGGATAAGAATCAGAGATAAAAAAATAAATGTTAAAAAAATTTTAGAACCTGAAATGTTGGTGTACAAATGGTAACTGACCTAGCGGACCAGAAGGAAAGCCAATAAGAAGCAAGTCAGTTAGAACCGTAGAGCCTTGTAAGGGTTGGAATTGGAGGCACCTGGTATTTCTGAAGCAGGAGTTGTGGGGTAGGGCTGAAATAGGTGACCTGGTTGAAAGTCTTTGTAAAAAGCATTTTGAGCCCCAGATCCAATCCGTCCCCTTGGAACTGTGCCGCCCGCATCCCACCCTAGCACAGGAGTGGAGGCTCAGTCCAGAGACAGAATGAGAGGGGCTCTGCACCTGGGAAAACCAATGCAGATGAGCCTAGATGAGCAAAGAGCAAAGAGCAATTCACGTCCATATCCTGGAGTATGAGCCCCATCTCCCCAATCCTCCCCTCCCCCTACCTGGCTCCAGACACTGGCGGCCAGTCCCACGCTTACCTTCCACCCCTAGGCAGGAGATTAGAGAATTCTTCACAGTTAGAAAAGAGAAAAAAATAAAGACATTTATACATTTATATTTGTTTCTCTCCTCCCTCCCCTCCCCCCAAAAAGGGCAGATTCTGCCTGATCGCCAGTGAAGCCCACTAGTTGATAAGCCCGAGTTTCTAATCAGATTTTGTCTTTCACTCTTAAACATGAATGGACAATCAAGGATCGACAAACAGGAGGAAAACATCTGGACAAGTCACCCTCCTCCCCAAAGAAAAAACAACAGAGAAAAAGAGAATAATGAGGAAGCACAAAGAAAAAAGCAAAATAAAACTTTAAAATGCTTAAAATAGAGATGCAGGAGAATATATTATATCCATGAAACAACAACAGGATTCTACAAAATAGAACATTCAGAGAATGAGAAAGAGTTATTGGAACGAAATATACATATTTAGTCAAAGCATTATAAAGAGAAAAACACAAAACAAAAACAAAGACAGAATATGTGACAGAGACCATCTGTGGCCCCTAAAATCTAAAATAGTTCCTATCTGCTCCTTTACAGAAGCTTGCTAGCCCCTGTTCTGAAGGAAAATTCTTTTCAACCCAACCCAACTGTCAAACAAGTATAAGAACACACAGCACCCTTCCCCAACTCACCCCACAAGTGCAGTGCTACCCTGGTACCCAAACCAATGACACCACGAGAAAAGAGAACTACAGACCAACGTCTGTTATGAATAAATGCAAAAATACTCAACAAATACTAGAAAACCAAACTCAGCAATATATAAAAAGGATTATACACTATGACCAAATGAAATTTGTCCCGAGAATGCAAGGTTGATTTAGTCTACTAAAATCTATCAACATAATACACCATGTTAATAGAATAAAGGATTAAAAGTGCGTGATCAACTCAATGAAAGACAGAAAAAGCACTTGACAATTTTAACACTTTTTCATGATAAAAACACTCAACAACCTAGGAATAGAGGGAAGTTCCTCAATCTGATTAAGGATGTCTATGAAAACCCAGAGCTAACATCATATTTAATGGTGAAAGACTGGATGCTTTCCCCCTAAGATCAGGAACAAGACAAGGAAGTCTGCTCTCATCACTTCTATTCAACATTACACTGGAGGTGCTAGCCAGGTGGATTAGTCAAGAAAAAGGATTGAAGTCATCTACTTAGAAAGGAAGAAATAAAACTCTATTGGCAGATGACACCACCTTGTATCTAGAAAATCCTAAGAAATCCACTAAAAACTAGTAGAATTAATAAATGAGTTCACCAGTGTGGCAGGATGCAAGATCAATATATAAAAAGAAATCAATTACGTTTTTATGCATTAACAATGAGCAATCTAAAAATTCAGACATTAAGGAAACAATCTCATTTATAATCACAGCAAAAGTAAGAAAATGCCTAGGAATAAATTTAACAAAAGAATTACAAGACTTGTACACCAAAAACTACAAAACATTTTTGAAAGAAATTAAAGATCTAAATAAATGGAAACGAATCCCATGTTCATAGATTGGAAGAATTAACATTGTCAGTATGGGAATAGTCCCCAAATTGTCTACAGATTCAATGCAATTACTATCAAAATTCCAGATTCATTTTGCAAAACTTGTCAAGCTGATCCTAAAATTTATATGGAAATGCAAGAGATCAAGAATAGCCTGAACAATATTGAAAAAGAAGAGAAAATTGGAGGACTTATACTTCCCAATTCGAAACCCGCTCCTGATCAGGACAACACAGTGCTGGCATAAGGGTTGACACACAGGTCCGTGGAGTGCATTTCAGAGTCCAGAAATGAACCCTCACGTTTACAGTCAATTGATTTTCAACATGGTGCCAAGACAATTCAATGAGGGGAAGAATAGGGTTTTTTTTTTCAACAAATGTTCAGAGAAAACTAGATATCTGTATGCAAAAGAATGAATTAGACCCCTACCTCACACCAGATACAAAAATTAACTTAAAAGTGGATCATGGACCCAAAGATAAGAGCTAGAACTATAAATCCCTTAGAAGAAAACACACACATAAATTTTTGCGATCTTTGATTATACAATAGTTTCTTAGATACAACACTAAAAACAAGTGACAGAAGGAAAAATAGACAAATTGAACTTTAGCCAATTTAAGAACCTTTGTGCAGGCCGGCCCTTGTGGCCTAGGGGTCAAGTTTGGTGTGCTCTGCTTCGGCAGCCAAGGCTTGCTTCCCAGGCACAGACCTACAACACTCATCTGTCAGCGGTGGCAGCTCACATACAAAAAAAAAGAGGAAGATTGGCAGCAGATGTTAGCTCAGGGCAAACCTTCCTCAGCAAAACAAAAACAAAAACAAAACCCCAAACATTTGTGCATCAAAGGACACTAGCAAGAAAGTGAAAAGTTAATCCATAGAATGATATTTGCAAATCATACATATCCAGGCTATCTAAAGAACTCTTACAACTCAACAATAAAAACACAAATAACTCAATTTAAAAATTGGCAAAAGAGTTGAATAGACATTTCTCCAAGAAGACGCAAGTAGTAAATAAACACATGAAAAGACACAGCGTCATTAGGGAAATATAATGCCAACCATAATGAGACACCACTTCACACACTAGAATGGCTAAAATAAAAAAGACAGACAATAACAGGTGTCGGAGAAGATGTGGAGAAAATGGAACCCTCACATATTGCTAGCGGGAATGTAAAATGGTGCCATCATTTTGCACGACAGCTTTGCAGTTGCTCAAAATGCTACACATAGAGTTATCAAAGACCTAGCAATTCCACTCCTAAGCATATATCCAACAGAAATAAAATATATGTCCACACAGAAACTTGGACATTAATGTTCATAGCAGCATTATTCAAAACAGCTAAAAAGGGCAAATAACCTAAATATCCATCAACTGATGAATGGACAAACAAAACGGTATATTTATACACCAGAATATTATTCAGCAATAAAAAAGAATGAGGTGCTCATACATACCACAGCATGGATGAACCTTGAAAAGACTGTGCTAAGGTAGTCACAAAAGACCATGTATTATATGATTCCACTTACGTGAAATGTCTAGCAACGGCAAACCCACAGAGACAGAAAGTAAATTAGTGGCTGCCTAGGGTGGGGCGGGGAGTTAGGCGAAGGGAGTGAGCAGAAATAGTGAACGACTGCTAATGTGCACAGGCTTTCTTCCCCGGATGTTGAAAATGCTCTAACATTAAATTGTAATGTTTGTACAACTCTGAATATACTAAAAACTACTGAGCTGTGTACTTTAAGGAGATGAACTTATGGTATGTGAAATATGTCTCAATAAAGCTGTAAAAAAAATACACAAAGGCATTTTCAGATATGCAAGCCTTCAAAAAATTAACCTCTCATTTATCTTTTCACAAGGAGCTACTTACAGATGTATTCTGACAAAAAGAGTGAATAAACTAAGGAAGAGGAAAACATGGAATCCAGAAAACAAAAAATTTAACACAAGAGAGAGGCAAGAGGAATTCTCAGATTAGCTCATGACGACAGTTGTGTGGCAAGCTTAGAGAGCTACAAGGCAGATGTAACAGAAAGGCAAAGATGACCAGGAAGGAACTCATTGAGGGGGAGAAAAGGAGAGAAACAGACCACCTAATATGTTTGTACATATTGAATATTGAGGTGATTTTTATTGTTCCGCCAGAGAATTTGTGATATGTACATGGAAAACCAAGCCAGCAAGGAAACAAACAAAGAGGCAACTATTAACTCCAAGCAAAACATAAGTTATCCAAAAAATAAAACAGTTTCTCCGTATCCTCTAGGTCAGCAGTGAATTAAATTTCCCTGATGAGAGCGTCAGAAACACTGAACACTGATTTCACCCAAGGTGACAAAACTCTAACAGGAAGATGGGAAGAAGTGATTGCCTGAGCGTATTGGGTGGCAGAAGTGCGGGCAAGGTTGGTATAAGAGAACACAATCCTCATCTTCCATATAGGATCCAAAAACCTAAAACTGAAAGACCAAGAAATAGCAGTGTAATCCTGCTGCTTAGAAATAAGGGCACAGGGGGAAACAGGAGAAGCAGAGAAGAGAGTTGAAAGCAGTTCATTCCAGAAAGCAGGAATTCAAAAAAGGGGGGAAAGGATTGCAATATCTTCGTTGTGGACTTAGTGATACTATTGAATTAAAAAAAAAAAACTATACCGATGCATTAGTGTGATTTTTTTTTTTAGGAATAAATAGTTCTTGAAATAAGGTAGATAGTGATGCTGGAGCTTCCTCAAAACAACCAGCCTTTCCAGAGAAGTTCCCGGGGGCAGCTCTCCAACCTGCTCTTCCTTCACTTCAGCTCTCCTCATTACCTGACTCGGCCCCAACCGCCTGCTCCTGTCCACCTCCGTGTGGTAAGCTTCTCCACCTGGCCCTCGCAATCAACCCGGTCCATTCCTTGTCTCTCTTGACTTTCTCTTCTGCTTTAGCATCCTAGACATGAGCCAGGACCAGCTTGCATCTAAATCTGTCAGCCTCAGCCAATTAGTCTGCTCCAGTCTGGTTCTTTTGCCTGCCCCACGAGCCTTGTAAGTACCCTGCCGGTACAGCAGCGGCCGCGGTCAGCCCTGCCTCTCCCTGGGCCTGGAGTGGGCAGAGCTAAGCACAGTTGTCTACAAGTGGGCTGGCAAGACGGGCGCAGTGTCCTCTCCTGAAACCCAGATGCTGCATCTGCTAATGAAGCCATGGTCCACACAGGCTTATCAGCCACCAGGTCACTTCCCTCACTCACTCTGAGTGCCCTAAGCTCATGGAGTCTCTCGAGTGTGGTGCCAAGTCTGCCCATTTGTGGACCTATATACTTGATCTCTTCAGCCCACATGCAGCATATTGACCTGCGTAACATTTTATCTTATTTTTTTAAAGATTGGCACCTGAGCTAACATCTGTTGCCAATCTTCTTTTTTTTTTTCTTTCTCCCCAAAGCCCCCCAGTACAAAGTTGTATATTTTTAGTTGTGGGTCCTTCTAGCTGTGGCATGTGGGACGCCACCTCAGCGTGGCCTGATGAGCGGTGCCATGTCCGCGCCCAGGATCCGAACCGGTGAAACCCTGGGCCACTGAAGCAGAGCGCGCAAACTTAACCACTCAGCCACAGGGCCAGCCCCCCTTTTTTTTTTTTTTTTAATCTTATCGTTTTAACTCATCTGTGGAACAAGGGGAGAGGATAAGCTCTACAAGTGACATACAACGTAGATGCAAAGTAGAGGGGCTCAGCCACATGGCTGGCAGGGTGGACACCACCCTCCCAGACCCTTGCCATCCCACAGAGAGTCATGCTTTGGCTGGACGTGGCTTGGCGTCTCCTGTGTGTGCGCGTGTGATCCCGGAGAGGGCTCCGGTGCCCACTGCCTTGCATATTAATGATAAAGTGGGGCTGAGCTTTACAGCCTTGTTGGCATAAGACATATCGTACTCCCCAGTGCCAGTTAGGAGAGGAGCATGCGCACCAGCACGGCTCCAGCCTGCTTCTGCTGGGCTGCCCGAGGAGCCTGCGGAGTCATCCAGCAGGCAGTCTGGCTTGTTTCTCCTCCTCCAGTCTTTAGCTATTGGATCTTGCTGATTTTCGTATTATCTTTTCCTCTAAGTTTTGTGCCATTGAGTCTTTATCCAAGCCACAGACTAAAATACTGAAACTGTCAAAGTCAATGAAAAAGCCCTGTTGTATATCTTTACGATGACAATAATCAACACTCTTTTTGGCTGTTCAACCAACAAGGTCTCCACCGTATATACTGTCATCCGACTTAGTCCTCTACAGTGTCCACAAAGACCGTTACGGGAGCCTTTGTCCAATTCCTGCTAAAATCAAGAAACCCTATACTCGGCAGTCCTCTGCAGGGCCAGGACGTGGCAGGGAGGAGCTGGCCTCGGAGACAGGGAGTGAGGAAGGGCTCAGGAGCCGCATCAGGCGGAGTGGGGAAGCAGCAAGAGAGAGAAGAAAGCACAGCTGCGAGGAGAGCCCGGATCACGAGCCCATTAGGGTACATGTGTCTCCTGATGTGTTTGTCAAATCCCTCCCTCTAAGATGGGAGAGACCCCGGGCAGCCGGAAAGCCTCGGCCCTGGACGTGGAGACCACCGCAGTGGAGAGGGGAGAGAGAACAGCGGCAGAGGGCCTCACCCACTCCCGCCTCTCCGTCAGCCCCTATCATACGGCGCTGGTCTCCTCGCACGTAGGAAGGTCGTCGCGTGAACTGCATGGTATGCTAGGCGCTCTCTCAGGACTATCAGTCACTTCAAGCCACTGAAGAGGGCAATGCTTAACAAACAACCGAATTCCTCCTTCCAGCTCTGAGAGTTGGCACACCCCATGGAGCGCCTCCTTTGCGCCCCGTCCTGGGGAAAGAGCAGTGAGCACAGGGGTAAAGTTCCTGCCTCATGGCCCTGTATCATTTCTTAGGAAGGCAGACTATGCACACAAACACAACCTGCCGGGTGTTGGGTTGACTGAGAGAGCAGAGCAAGGCGGAGGCATAGCGGGCGTGATGGAGGAAGGCCTCACGGCAGGGAGCATCTGACCTGAGGCCTGAGCTCAGGGTCAGCTGTGTAGGCATGGTCAGTGTGGTCTGTCCACCCCTCCTGCTCACCCACATTTCACGGCGTTTCCCCAGCAGGCCAAGCCCCTCCTGCCTCGGGGCCTTTGCTCTAGCTGTTTCCAGTGCCTATGATGCTCCTCCTTCCCCTCTCCAAGCTTTAGCCTAAGTGTCACCTTCTCAACAAGGCCTGCCCTGAGTAGCCTATTTAAAACGGCCACCCTCACCCCGCTGACCGGCTCTGCTTCTCCCTGTGATGCTTGCCACCCTCTGGTATGCTGCATCCTCTGCGCGGGTATGATGTTTGTTGCCTGCTGCCCTGGGCTGGAGGTTTGACTGGTGCGGGCACTCCCACGGCTCCATCTCACGAGCAGATCCGAGAGGCCAAAGCAAGGCCTGGCCAGGGGCAAGTGCTCGGTAAGTCCTCACACACCCGCGCATTCCTTCGCCCCTGAAACGCCCACCCTGTCCAGGCGCGGCACCTGAGTGGGCAGAAGACCCTCGGAGCGTGGGAGGGCGGGGAGCACCGCCGCTGCTTCCCGGTGAGCTGTTTTGGTCGAATGCTGGCGGCAGGCGGTGTGGTTGGCTTGGGATTTCTCCAGGCTCCACTTCTCTGCCACCTCGCCCCCCCCCCCCCCCCCCCCCCCCCCCCCCCCCCCC
>NC_060279.1:1221059-1299947 GCF_021613505.1 Equus quagga | reverse complement strand
CCCGAGGAGGGTGGGCGTGGCCGGAGACCTGGCGCGGAGTCAGAAGGGGGCTGGGATCCAGGGGCTCGGGGCCGGGCGAGGGGTGGGCCTGCCAGGGTGGGTCGGAGTGGAGGCAGAGAGGCACGAGTCTCCTGCAGAGGCTGAGGGAGAGAGGGGACCCTGTCCTGATAGACTCCCTCTGGGATCCTGTAATGAGCCTGGCAGCACCATCCCGGTCTCAGCTCCACAGGGCTCCGGCGCTCTCAGCGGTGTGTCTGGGAGAATTAACCGCCTCGATGCCTGACAGACGTGGAGAGCAGAGTGTGAGTGTGTGTGGTGGTGGGGAAGAGGCAGCGCTTCCCTCTAAAATCATCTGTGACTGCCACGCAGGTTTCCGCTTTCAGAGCCTCCATTATCCGCCAGCCTCGGGCGGCCCCCTGTGCCACCACCACCGTCATTCCCAAGGCTCTGCCCGCGGCTGGCTCTGCCCTCTCTGTGTCCCCAAGCAGAGCTTTCAAATGCCCCTTCCTCAGGCTTGGCACTAATGCCCGCCGTGCTGCCGTGCCCTCGCCTGCGGTAACCACTCCAGCCTGACAGCCACTTTCTCCAAGGGTCCCAGTCCCTCGATTGCCAACAAGTGTTTGCTGGGGCTGGTCAGAGTTAAGTCCAGAGCAGCGCATTTCTTCCCTGCTTCCTCCATTTCTGAGCTATGAAATGATCCACTGAGCAAATCAATGATTCATCAGATTACCACATTTAGTCTAAATTAAATCGATTCCCCTCAGGCTAGACTTTGAAGTCTGGCTTCACCTGAGTTCACCACCCAGCCTGCTGTCCGACAGAGTGCAGCCAGCTCACCCCCATGCTGGGCCCCTTCTCCCCACCACGCATTCCCCACACTGCTGTGCCCTGACCCCAGTCCTAGCCCAATCGGACGCCCTGTCCAGAAGCCCATCCTTCTCTCCGTTGTCATCCAGCTTGCTCTTCAAGGTCCGGTCTTAAACCCAACCTTCGCCATGAGCTTCTCTGGGCTTCCGCAACAGGCAGAAGTAGTTTACGACTAGACGCACACAACTTTGCATTCAGTCGCACTCCATCTGTTTCACGTTGGAGTGAGTCGCTAAGTAACACAAGGGCAGGACACTGTAACTGACCCCCTCACAACACCAAGCACAGCCCACTCGATAAATACGTGTTGATTGGACAGAGGTGATTCCACCTTTCTCTCCAGCTTTATCCCTTTCTCTTTTTTTATGCTTTCTTTTTGATGAGGAAGATTGGCCCTGAGCTAACATCTGTTGCCAATCTTCCTCCTCTTTTTTTTCCTCCCCAAAGCCCCAGTACGTAGTTGCACATCCTAGTTGTAGGTCATTCTAGTTCTTCCATGTGGGATGCCGCCACAGCATGGCTTGATGAACAGCGTGTAGGTTCGCACCTGGGATCTGAACCAGCGAGCCCTGGGCTGCTGAAGGGGAATGTGCGAACCCAACCACTTGGCCACGGGGCCGAACCCATATCCTTTTTCTTAATCCAAACTACCTTTAGCCCCTCAGCCCTCCGTCCCGCTTTTCACTCCAGTCCTCAGGGTACAGGGTCAGGTGATCTCGCTGGCTGCACGCCTACTGAAGAGACTGGAAGCAGGGCTGACGTGGGCAGGAGGCCAGATGAGAGAAGCTGGAAGCTGGTTTGAGGAGCCGCTGATAGAGACGACATGGATGGATTCCAGAGATAATCAGAAGGTAAAAGGATGACCCATCTCTCGAGCGCTGTACAGTTCCCAAAGCACTTTTGCATCTATGTCCTTCGAGATTCGTCTTCCTCAACAGCCCATGACAGATGCTGAGTAGACAGAATTCTCTCAGTAAAGGTGATGAAACTGAGGATAGGAGCCGTGAGGTCCATTGCCCAAATTCACACAGCTGACTGGGACAGGCTTGGAACGCACATCCAGATCCCCGGACGTCACATCCAGGGCTCTTTCCAGTCTGGTGTCCAGGGACTCACCCTGCAGCTGACGGGGAGGCCGGGCGTTAAGCTGAGGAGCCCTGACTCGGCTACCTGCCTGAGGCTATTTGCACAGTTCCCATTGATTTGTTGTAACCTGTAATTATTTTTGCTGAATTTTTTTCACGCTCCATTTGCTCTTTACTCTGCAGCAGACAAGTGACAGGAAAAAGGGCCTGGAGCTGAGTGAGAGCAGGAGACCCTTTGGTCCTGGGATGGAAGGGTAGGGGTTCCAGATGCCGGTTTTCTGGCTTGTTGCCCCTCATCTCCCGTTGGCCCTTTACGGGGCTCACTTCCTCCCCACAGCAGGGAGGCAGACCTGGAGCCCACGCCTCCTCCCAGGGCTCTCTGGGCTGCCTCTGGGCAGGGCCACCGGCCCCTCGCCCCTGCTGCTGCGGCAGAACCCTTCACATCGACCTCTCAGAAGGGAAAAGAAGCAGAGAAGACTATAAGGATGGATTGTTAATTTTCTAAATTAACTCAGAGAGTTAATATTAACTCAGAGAATTCACTTAGGCTCTGCGCTGCCGCCTCCTGAGTGGGCAGGGCATTCTGTTCCCCTCTCTGAGGTGGTTTCAGAGTTCGGGATAGTTCCTCAATTCAGAAAACCCGGGGAAAGTCTTGGTGTCTGGTGCTGGGATAGTTCCTCAATTCGGAAAACCTGGGGAAAGGCTTCTGCCTTGACAAATAAAAATGGCAAGCAATAGCATATATTGGAGAATATGAGGAAGCCATTTGGTATAAACCTAATTCGGCCTGACCTTGTCTTTCCAAAAGGGCCTGACCGTGGCTGTTGAGCATGCATTGTATATCTGCTTTAGACATTCCCCACGGCAAGAACAAAGGCCCTTGAGATAAAGGTGCAACTTCCCTCCCCCTCCCAACGTTTGCATTTCCTTAAGGATTAAGCATCTTTCCTCAGGCTAAGAACTGATTGCTGAGCTCACCTGTGACCACCCAGCTTGAGACAACAGACTTGCCTCCTGCTACGCCCTCTGAGACAGCAGACCCACTACCTGTGTCCATCAAGCGCTGCACCGACAGGAAAATCTTGTGATTATTGTAGAAGGGACATTTCAATCATATGTAAAGCATCCTGTATGGGGTATATAACCACTCTGTGTACCTCACTTCTTCGGTGCCCTTTCTTCCTAGGGAAGAAAGACCCCGGGCCATGGTCCTCAGATTTTAGATCAGAATAAACTCTCCCAAATTTTCATTTATAGATTGGTTATGGATTATTTTCATCGACAGCCTGGTGTCTGAAACCATGGGGTCCCTTCAAGGAGGTGAGCGCTGCTCACAGAGTCTCAGGTGTGTCCTGGGTGGTGGCGAGGGTATGGAGGGCAGGTCTCCCCGACTCACAGGACCTCCCCCTTCCTCGCTCCTCCTCACTCCCGAGGCTCAAACCGCTCCCCAGCTCTAGTCGGGGTGGCAGCCTCCCTCTCCCCCTGTGGAGCCAACTCTCTCAGCAAAGGCTTCCGCAAGGCAGGGTTTCCCTTTTTGTTTTGTCTTTTAAAACTGGAGTGGAAACAAAGAAGCTGTCAACTCCCCCAGGAGCAGGACGACCTCCTGCAATGGAGTTGGGGTGAAGTTGGAAATAGCGCTCATTCTTTTGTGACACACACACACAGTCAGGAGAACAGATACAGTGGATTTCTGGTTGTCCTACCGTACTGTCATTTGCCAGGTAATTCACCAACACTGTGTGATCCACATGCTTAGTATCTCCAGGTAGTTACCATTAAACACGTTTTACATGTGAAGCACCTCGGAGAAATCTTAAAAAGCAAACTCATCTAAGGGAATACAATGTTAAGTGATGGAGCTGGGATTCAGGGCCAGGCCTGGCCGAAGGCTCTGTCCACTACTCCAGGCCCCGCTGGGTGGAGTTGAGTGCTCTCCACCAAAGGGATTTGCATCAAAGCCTTGGGAAAGGCAAAGAAAGAAACGCCCAAGTGAAGTCTTTAGGGGTCAGGGTAGTAAACAGCCATTTTCTGTAGGCAGCTTCCAGAGCCTCTCAAATGTATACCAGATCAAAAATCAACAAATAAAAAGAATCATAGGCAAACACTGAACTCTAGTTGATGATATAATGGTGAAGTGTTTGGAGGTTAAGTGCACTGATGCCTGCAACTTATACTGAAATGTGTCAAGAAGATAAGAATGGAAGGATGGATGGATGGATAGATGGACAGATATGTGATAAAGCAAATATAGCAAAATGTTAGTTATAGAATCTGGGTAGTGGGCATATGGTTGTTCACTCTGCAATTCTTTAAACTCTTCTGGATGTTTAAAATTTTCATGATAATGCATTGGAGGGAAAATAAATCACACAGGTGGATCACACCCACCTCTTGTCACACATCACCATGGCTCGAAGGGAGCTTGGTCATGAGTCACCAAGTTCTTCCCACAGGTAGAGTAATGGACTAGATGCTTGAGAATACAGAATAATGAATGGATAGGCAGACCTTGCTTTGTGAAAATTTAGGATACCTGGGAGAAAATAGGACAGAGTCATAAAATAAACAGCCAAAAAAGTCAGTAGGCTCTTCATTTTCTGCCCTAACAGAAAGGGAGCAGGGTTACAAATTGCTTGTAACTACACATTGCCCCAAAGCCTCTTCTGATTAGCTCTGATGCAAAGCAAGGCCCACTATGGTTAGAGTCAGAACCGGCAGGAAGGGAATGTGACCACTAGCCCCCAGGATTGCAGAGGATCCCACAGGGGACACTTCACCTGCGGGTACCTCAAGGGTATTAAAGAGCAAGAGGGGCTCCTTTTGGTGGCAAGTGGGTTTAGTGGAAAGTTCAGTGGAGCAGGAAGCAAGCCAATTCCACTCTGTCCCTTTATATCAACTTGAGCAAGTCGTTGTTCTCTCTGAAGCTTGATTTCCTCATCTGTTAAGGTTGCGTAACCATTGCCTGCAGGTCGAATTCTGCCTACAGCCTGTTTTCATATGGCCTGAAAATTGAGAGTGACTTTTATGTTTTTAAATTGTTTTAAAAAAAGCAAAAGAAGCATAACATTTTGTGACACATGAAAATTATATGAAAATCAAATTTCATTGTCCGTAAGGGAAGTTGACTGGAACATAGCCACTCTTGGCTTTTACGCATCGTCTACGGCTAATTTCAACCTACCACAGCAGTGTTAGGTAGGTGCAATAGAGATGATATGCTCCACAAAGTCTAAAATATTTACTCTCTAGCCCGTTACAGAAAAAGTTTGCTGGCCTGGTATGAAATGGTCCATTCACCAACTTCACTCCTCTGTCTACCTCACGTCACAGAATTACTGTGAGAATTAATATGAGATGTGAGCTTAGTAAACTGTAAAGTTCCATAAGATGCAAGGTGTTACTACTGCCGGATCTCATTTATCTCAACACCATCCTTACAAAGGAGGGAATCCGGAAGGGATGTTTTATATGACAGATGGGGAAACTGAGGTTAAAGAAGGGCGACAACATGCGCATGCAGAAATGAATGCCCTTATTTTACCCACACAGCTCCCACAGCAAGGGCCTCAACTACGTATCTCTGCACATTTTGGCACGTACAGTCCTGTCTGAAAAGGACTGACTTGGGAAGACCAGGCATTTTTCAGGAATTCTGTGAGACAGTTGTTAAAACACAGACCTCATTAAAGAGTAAATTATATAAAGTTACAACTAAATAAATTATAAAAGCAAAGGTAAGAAATACTCAAAATTCATCTCTTCCTAATTAGTACATTTTATCATTATCTATGCTCTGAGGTTATTTATGTCTTTTGCGTCTATTTGGTGAAAATACTATCTAACAGTATGCTACTGTGAATGTCTTTCTGGCTTTGCATTCAATGACATCACATTTGGTATCTTGAAATTAACTGTGGTGGGAGTGAGTATTCACACCCTGGCAATTGGCAAACCCTACAAATCAGGCATTCCCATCACCTCAAAGCTGGTGGTTAAACGCTTGCCTGCACACTGCTGGGACCAGAGCTTCCAGTACAGGAGAGTCACATGGGAGAGTGTTGGCAAGTGAGGGGAGAATGGCAGAGGACAGAGGGTGGACATCACGGGTACAGAAGAAGGAGAGTGTCATGGCCACGTTTTTCTTGTCCCAAGAAGCCTTTGAACCAGAAGAGGAGTATCTGGGGACTAAGGCTCCAGTACTGTTCCTGGGGACCGCTAGAACCTTGGTGTCTGCAAGCATTACTGTGATGCACCTTCTCTGCTTACACCTCCAGAGGGGTGAGGCCCGAAAGGACCTGTGCATAAAGACGGGGACGCCGAGGCTCAGAGAGTGAATGATTTGCCAGGAGGCAACCAGTGCCTCAGAGACAAATCTAGAATTCTGACTCCTTCTCCCAGACAAGCTCTTTGCAGCACAGTGATGCTGTTTTACCCAGCACCTGCTAATGACGGGAATGGATGTGTGGGGCGGACCTGCACGGCTGCTGTCTTCCCACTGGTGAGGACCTGTTCCCTCCCCTCCTGTCAGCAGGTGTCTAGCGGCTTTGTCCACCCAGGAGAGTCTGACCATCCACATTTCAGCTCCTCTGTCCCTCGGCAGCCCCCTTTCTCACAGCCCTTCAGTCATCTCCCTGGACTACTTTTTTCCCAACACAGGCTCATTAAGAGCATGGGGAATATTCAGCACGTGCAGCGTTTGGCACATGGGTGGGATGACTGACTATGGCTTTGGGAAGCTCCTGGTCCGGTAGCCGTCTTGTCAGGCAAGCTGTCAAAGGGAGTGCTCACTCTCCACCCAGAGGGCCTTGCATGTGTGCTCCTTCAGGAGCAGAGCAACAGGAGAAGATGCACAGGAGGAGGCAGGAGACGGCGCTCGGGAAGTGGTCTATTCTGTAAGCACGTGAAATGATTTTAGCTGTTACCTCCGCTCTGCATCACGTGACACCGTAGGCTCTTGGAAAGTCATGTTTGGAAGGAACCCAGGAGACCATCGCGGCTAGTATTTCACTTTACAGATGAGGAGACTGAGGCCAGAGAGAGGAAATGACAGCAGCAAAGTTACATTGCTAGTAAGTGATGGTGTTGGTTTCAAACCCGGTCTCTTGCCTTCAGACACAATTTGAAACTCATGGACCCATTACTTTTCTTAGAAAGAAATCTACTGTATATTCCTGGAAGTATGCTGAGCACCATGAGATGAATTCAACAAGCAGTTCCCGCCATCCATAGTCTGGCTTACAGTTTAAAACAGAGATGGACGTAGACAGAGGAGGGGGTTGAGGCCTCAACAGTGGGTGTGTGAGCAGGATCTGCGTTCTGTGACTGGGGACCCTACAGCGAGCTCGGTGAAGAGAGGAAGGTGTGGGCATGAGAGACAAAGACTGAGCTGAAATCCTGTTGTTGCTGTTTATTAGCCAGGTGACCTTGGGCAGCCTCTCAAAACCTCAGATTCCCTGACTAGCAAATGGGGCCAGTGATACTCATTTAACAAGGATGCTGTGAGGATTAAACGAGATGTTTGTGAAGGACTAAGTGTAGTACCTGGAGCATAACAGGTCTTCGAATAATGGTGACTAGTATCACTACTTAGTGACCGACGGTGCAAGCTGCAGG
This sequence comes from Equus quagga, assembly GCF_021613505.1. Lineage (NCBI taxonomy): Eukaryota > Metazoa > Chordata > Mammalia > Perissodactyla > Equidae > Equus > Equus quagga. The sequence goes on along the minus strand of NC_060279.1, from coordinate 1,292,382 downwards.
GAGTGGGCAGGCCCAGAAACATGTGTCCTGGGGAAGAAAATGATTTACCTACCTGTGTTGGTCATATGAACAGCAAAAATTCCTCATATTTGTATGTCCCCTTATAATGCACAGAGAGCCCAAGAGACAGAGCAGTGTTGGTTCTGTTTCCCAGGCTAGCATACATTCATATTTTCTCAGTTAAAATTCATTGTTCCAGATTGTGGGCTGTAGCGAGGCACAAGCAAAGGCCGGTGGAGAAGGCAGCATCCCAGACTCTGCCTCTGAATTCTCGAAACTGGTGTCTCTTTCAGGCCTCACTCATTCCTGTAGTTTGGGACAGGCCTAGAATAACAAAAAGTGTCTAGGAGTTTGAGGAGGAGAAAGGAGGGGTGAGAAGAGGATGCTGTGTGCTGACCCACCCCGTGGATCCCTGGAGCAGTGGGGAGAGGGGCACCTCTGAGGCCTCTTTCCTTGACGGCCCTTCCAGGGTTGGCACGTAACCATCCTGGGCTCATAGAGCCGCATTCCCACTGGACAGCTGCTTCTGGGCTGCTGCTCTGGGCTCGGTGCCAGGCAGACTCTGGCATTCAACCCAGTCGAAGCAGGAGTGCAAAGAGCTAAAGTCAGGACAGGTGCTGCATGCCAATGAGAAGAGGGGGGTGGAAAACACTCCCTGCTCTGCTTGTCCGCACGGACACCAGCCTGCCTGCCATGAGCCGGCGGGCGAGGGAGTGTGTGTACATAGGTGCAAGCGTGTGGAGCGTGGGCAGGCATCTGAGTGACCAGCCCTGGTCAGGAGCTTCCAAGCATGATGACAATGGAAGAGGCACGTGTTTATGTGTACGTGAATACGCCTGTGGCATGGGTGTCTGCGTGAGCGCCGTGTGTGGTGAGAATCGTGGGTGGGTGTGAACGTGTGTGTGAGCTGTATACATCCAAGATGTAAACAGATGGCAGAGATGCCGATGCCGTAAGCCACGCACAAAGCTTTGTAGACGAATGCCTTCACAGGAAGCTGTATGCGTGGTACGTGTTTGTGGTCAGCATAGACATTGCGTCTGGTGTTCTTTGTTTAAGATGGGTATGATTAGACGCGTGAGTGTTTGCGTGTTTGCACATGGGGTTTTGTACGTGTGTTGGATGTGTTATGTGTGTACGTAAGTCTGTGTGTGCTTCTGGTGAGGGCTGGAGGACAGGGTCCTAGTGTGGGACAAGGACAGATTCCTACTTTCCTGTTGGCCCAGGATTCTGTCTTCCATGGTCTGTTACAATTTATCCATCCTGAGTGAAATCCTAAAGGTCTAGATAAATCAAATAAGGCTTTGAGCCCCGACACTGCATCCATTTGCTTCTCACACCCAAGCCACCCAGAGACACCTCCCTGACAGTCCCACCACCCAGGGAGCCTCTGACCCAAGAGCCAGACAATCCAAAAGGTTGCCTTTCTTAGCCTCTGGGCATCCTGTCCCTCTGTGAGCAGGGCTGCTGCAGGACCTGAACAGTCGATGCTGGCTCCGCTCTGCAGAGCTTGGTCGCACACATCCCAGGTTCCCACCCAGGGCCTGGAGGAGCTGGTTGGAGGCCCAGACAATTTCCTCACTACCTTGTCATCCCCTGAAAGCTGCTTACTCTAACAGGCCCCCTCTGCTCCGGCTGCCGTTCCTTCTTTGCTCATTCCTGTCTGCTTTTGTCTAATGAGGTACAGGAGGCTGCCAAAACTGACAATAGAATTACCTGGGACGCTAGAGTCTGTCAATCTCTATTAGGAGCCCAGGGAGCGAACAGTCAAAGCACCAGCACACCTGGTGCTGCTATTGCAAGGGGGCTCACTGTGAGAGCAAACAACCCACCTTTCCCTTAGACGCTCACCCTGGGCTGTGAGTCAGCTGGCTTCCAGCCCGGGCTGCAGCTGCCTCCCCGCACCAAGCCAAGGAGCCAGGACCTGGGAGAGAAACGCCTCAGTGCTTGGGGTGCTTTGACATCAGCCAGGCTCACCCTTCCCCAGATCTGCCTGAGGTTGCTTCAACAAACTTTCCCCACTTTAATGACTTGTTCGAAGTGCAGAGTCTTCCTGTAATTTCTTGGGTGACTTGCTTCCTCTTGACCTCTGGTTTTGAGCTGCTGGTGGATTATTTGATACAGGGACCATCTCTCTGATCTCCCTCTCCTATCATTTGCCAGTTCCCACCTGTGATATTGTGATTTATGATAAAAAAAATATGTATTTGGTCCTCATTCTGTTTCCGGCTCCTAAAACCTTTGGAATTTCCTAAGTGATAAGTGATAAGAATAATAAATGTGTCGATATTCATAACAAACCCCTTTTGAACACACTTGTGTTAATGAGGTGACTTTTGGAAAGCGCTTAAGGATGGGTCTGGTTGCCGGGGGAACCAACAATGTGCTTGGAGGGTAAGAACTTTCAGTCCCACCCTCCTGCCTCAGGAGGAGAGGCTGAATCAATCACCACTGGGCAGTGATTTAATCAACCGTGCCTGTGAAATGAAGCCTCCATAAGAAACCAAAAGAACAGGCTTCAGAGAGCTCCCAGGTTAGAAACCACGCATGTGCGTTGCCCTATGCATCTCTTCCACCTGGATGTTCATCTGTATCCTTTATCATATCCTTTTATCATAAATGGGTAAAGAGCAAGTAAACTGTTTTTCTGAGTTCTGTGAGCTGCTCTAGCAAATTAATTGAACCTGAGGAGAGGGTAGTGGGAACCTCAGATCTATAGTCAGTCAGAGGCACAGGTGACAACCTGCACTTGTGATGGCATGGGCGGGGGCAGGAGGCATGGGGGCCAGTCTGTGGGACTGAGGCCATAACTGGCAGGATCTCATGCTATCTCTAGGGTAGACAGTCAGAACTGAATTAATTGCTTGGTGGCATTGAAAAACACACAGAACTAAAAGGCTACATATTGCATGATTCCATTAATATGACAATCTGGAAAAGGCATAACTACACGGGCAAAAAAATAGATCATGGGACTGGCCCCAACGCCGAGTGGTTAAGTTCTCGCGCTCCACTGCAGGCGGCCCAGTGTTTCGTCGGTTCAAATCCTGGGCGCGGACATGGCACTGCTCATCAAACCACGCTGAGGCAGCGTCCCACATGCCACAACTAGAAGGACCCACAACGAAGAATATACAACTACGTACCAGGGGGCTTTGGGGAGAAAAGGGAAAAAAATAAAATCTAAAAAAAAAAAATAGATCAGTGATTGCCAGGAGTTAGTGGTAGTAAGAGGCACCGACTACGAAGGGGCAGGACAAGGAAATTTTTGTTGGAATGGAATTGTTCTGTATCTTGTCTGTGGTGGTGGATACACAACTCAGCATTTGTCAAGACCTGTTGCACAGTATACCACAAAAAGTGAATTTTATTGTATGCAAATTAAAAAGAAAACCAGAATGTTGGGGGAACCCACAATGGAACCCAAACTAAGAAATAAACCAAAGTGTGTTATGAATGAATCACACACCCACATCGAAAGGGGTTGGAAAGAACTTGAGTAACAGAAGCGTCTTCCTGGAAGTGGGAAGCTGAAGAGAGCGGACCCAGATGCCGGCGTTGCACTCCAGTCAGCGAGCTTGCTTCTCACGGGGCACGGGGTACAGTTGCGAAGCTCCTTCGAGTGTGCAGACTAGGCTTTACCAAACAGCTCGATACAGTCAGTGTTCATTGTTCACAGGAGCTGTGCTCTATAAATCGCTGCAAACACTGAATTAGCAGATACTGAACCAGGGCTCCCAGGGGAAACTCAGAGTTAGGCTCCTCAAGCCCCTGGTCACAAAGGTTTTCATCGATCAGTCAGTATATAACCTTGTTTTCTGTGTATTTCTGATTAAAGACACCTTATTAATATATTGTCGGTTCATTAACGTTGACCTCAGGGCGACAGCACTGTAACTCGCGCTGAACGGAGCATAGCTGACACACGCGCCTCTCCAGCAGGCACATCGCACGCGGCCTTCTGGAGCTCAGGAGCACCAGACAGCACTTCACACGATGCTTTGGGGGCCCCTTTAAACAGTGAAATCACCAAGAAAAAGCACAAAGATGTGGAAAATGCGGCACTGAGCTGCCCTCGAGAAGGACGCTGATTTACAGCGTGAGCGCTGAAGAAAGAGCGCCTGCTCCGTCCCACCCGAGCTCGGGGTGCGGGCCCCGCAGCTCAGACTCTTCGCCCCCCTGCGCGGGTCTGTCCCGGCCACTAAAGCAGCCTGGGCGTTGATTTGGGTTACAAATAAATGTTAGTGAGTAGACGAATTTGCAACTACAGAATCTACACACAGCAAGGACCAGCTATCTGTTGTAGATAATGAGAGCCAGACGGGGTAACAAGGACCCCTCTCCCTGAGGCACTGCTTTCTGGAGTTAATTCCAAGTCCAAGCTGGGAGGGCCCTTAGAAACCAAGACCCACCACTCCTTTTACAAAGAGAAAGCAGAGGCCTGCGGAGGGTGAACTTGTCCAGGTCACGGTTAGCTCTGTCCCGTCTCCGTTTCCAGTAGTGACACTGGGCTGCCTCAGGTCACATCTCCAGGATGAGGCCCTCAGAGTTTTGTAGGAGTCAGGGTGAGGGGTTAAGACGCTTGAAATCTAGGCCTCAGTTTACTCAGACTGACCGCTCTCCTCTACTGCTGATCTGCCAGAGAGGCTCTCTAAACCTGCGCGTGGGGTGGAGCCTCAGGCAGCCTTTCCTTTCTCCCAGCACCCACCCACCTTGATCCATCCATTCTCACTACTTTAAGTACCATCTCTATGCAAATTTATGTCTCTAGCCCAGGCCTCGTCCCCTGAACTCCAGACTCCAATTTCCAACTGCCTTCTTGTATTTAACCAGCATCTCAAACCCAGCATCTCCAGAATGGAGCTTCTGTTCCCTCCCATCTCAGGAATGGTAGCTCCAGTGGCTCAGGCTACAACCTAGGCCTTGAATCCTTTCTTTTTCTCATATTCAGCATCCAACCCAGCAACCGGTCCTTTTGGCTCCAAGCGCTTCCTACCGCCTTCACGGCTACTGCCTGGGCCCTCTGACTACTGCGTGTCCTCCCGCACGGGGTCCCTGCTTCCAGCCTTGCCCCGCACAGTCTGCCAAAGTGCAGCTGGAATTGTCCTTTTGAAAAATCTTGTCATGTCACTGCTCTTCTCGAAGCGTCCAGTGTCCTGTCTCGCTCTCTCTCTCTCAGGAAGATCCAAGACCATGGATGATGCCCAGGCCTGCGTGAGCTCCCATCCGCTCCTCCCACGCTCCCCTGCTCCCCTGCTCCCCTGCTCCAGCCACACAGCTCCTTACTGTTCCGGAACACCCAGGCGGCTCCAGCCAGGCCTGTGTTCTCATCGTTCTCTCGGCCTGGGAAGCTTTTCCCAGAGAGCAGTTTTGCAGGTCATCAACACTTTCCTCCCTGGGTCCACACTAGCAGGAGATCCGGGTTGGAAAGCTTTGCTGGGGGAGCTGGGCGGGCCAGGGTCCTGCCTGGGGTCCATTAATCCCTGCTGTCCCGCCCCACTAGCCACCCTCAGTTCTGTACACTGTTTTCCTCTTCAAAGTTGGATTTCCATCTCCTCTCCCCAGTTTGGAAGGTGTCCCTAATCACAGAGGAATCTAATTACTGCTCCTTCTAAGTGAGCTCTCAGTCTCTGTTATGCAAATGTGGCTATAAATGTGTCAGGCAGGTTTTGTTGCATCTTATCTTTCCTCTGCCCGCGGCCCCCACCCCCCTAAACTGGAGTTGCAGTTCCTATTTTTTTGCTATGAAGGCCCCTGAGGTCCCCAGCTCCCCCACCACGGAAAGCGCCTTGATTACCCACTCCCCATCCCAGGAGCCACGACAGCTCGCCTCGGGGCAAACAGAAGGAAAAATAAACAGTGCTTAGTGGAATGTATTTTATTTCTTTGGAGATGCAAATCAGAAGGTTCCAGGTGAGCCCTGGGAGCGTGGGTGTGGGGCGGGAGGCAGCCGGCTCCGGGAACGGGAGCGGGGACCGCGGCGATCAGGCGCCTCCGCAGCCGGAGGGCCCGCGCGGAGTCAGCGCGGGGTGGGGGTGGGGGTGGGGGTGGGGCACGGGGAGCGGCGCGAAACCCCAAACTGTTCCGTGTGTTACTGAGAGTTTCTGAGCCCTCTCTGAGCAGAGCTATTGGGAAACTGACCCATTTCACTGGCAGCCTTGGCTGGAGCGTGTGCTTCCCGGGTCCCTAAGAGGGGGCCAGCTCGCTGCCCCTGGGATGGTCCTGGGATGGTCGTGCGCAGCTGCCATCTACTGGCGACCCTGAGTGGCTTCCCCAAAGTGGGCAGAGCAGGAGGCAGGGAGGGTCTGTTTGTGGTTCCATTTGTTCATTCACTCACGCCACAAACTGAGTGCCTACTAGGTGCCAGGGAATATAGCAGTTAATCAATTAGATGTGAGCTTCTGATCTAATGGAGGCAGACGGACAATACACAACAAATGGCTGTCTCGGATCAGGAGCCAGCGAGCCCTAAGAAGCAAAGCCGGGATGAAGAGGATGGAGAGAGTGATGGGGACGGCGCGGTTTGGAAAAGGTGGTCAGGGAAGGACTCTGATAAAGGGACATTTGAGCAGAGCTCTGCAAAGTGACTCCACCTGGTCACCCAGATCTTCTCTTGCTTGTCTGGACCTAGATGGGAGGGTGCTGGAGACCCGCGCACCCACCCAGAGAGAGCTTGGGCTCTGCCCCAAACCAGCTGTGCGACCGTGCGCATGTCTGACCTCCAGGGCCCAGCAGCTCCTGTTAAGCAGGCTCCGGAGGGCTGCTCGGTGAGTAAATGAGATACCACGTAAGAGCATGGGGGGGGGGGGGGGTTACACACAGGGGCAGTGTGCTCGTTTGAAAGACGCTTTCCCCATGCGGGTCTTTCAGCGACTGTGTTGTTTCCGGCAGGGCACAAGGCAGACCCCTAGCCTGAGGAGCTAGCTTCTGAGCGGAGAAGGCAGTTAACCCTGGGGAGGGAGGAAGTTGGCAGCCGTGCAGCTGGGGCGTGTACTGCAGAGGCAGCGACAGCAGACGGGGAAGCTGGAAGGCCTACGGGTGTGAGGAGCTTAGGTTTTTCTCTCCCCAGCCCTGATTCTCACTTTCTCCCCTCAAGAAAGCATGACATCATAGGACCCACCGTGAATGCGATATTTGTGCATATAGAAAAATCATTTGCAAATGTGGATCCCTTATTATTAGTAACAGATAATTTGTGTTATACTGCCCATTGCCTGGCTTATGAGTTCTTTGATGACAGGGACCAGATATTTATTATTTTTATTATTACTTTTAATTCCTGGCCCTTGGCACATCGTGGGTGCTCAGGAAGGGTGTAATGAATGACAAACCTTTCTGACACCCTTCCCTAGTACTGGGGCCTCGGCCAAAGGCAGGGGACTCTTTGAAAGCAGACATCTTAACTCATGTCTATCACCAGCGTGACTCAGCACAGGAGTAAGGGGCTGTGGGCTGCACCCTCCGTCTGTGACTTCTGGGCAATGCTAAGATGTTGGATCCAATGCCCTGGGCTTGCAAGAAGGGAGTGAATTGCAAGGGGCTTCTCTAAAAGGAGACAGAGTCACCTCACCTTCACGTGTCGTCTGGACTCCAACATTGGAACCGAATTGCTGTGATTAGAGAAGAATGAGCAACAATTACTCTTCTTTTACAGGGTTATGTGTGCGTTTTCATTTAAGTTGTGGATTTGGAAGTATTTCTGCAAGTCAAGTATTAGCTGCAGCTAAGAGTTTGTGTTCAGCTGGTTTCCATGGTAACCTATCAGCTTCCTTTCCTTCCCTCTCTCCCCCTCCTCTGTTATGGGAATACTCCTTTTCCAAACAGGAGGGCCAAGATTAGTAAAAGAGGGAAAGGGCCATTATCCACCGGGGCCTCCACTGCTCCCAGACACAGCAGCTGTGTCTGTCTGCCTGCCGCCCGGCTCAGAGCTGGTGGATGGACAGGCTTCCTGCTCCAAGGTCACTCCCCCAGCAGATTTCTGCTCAGCCTCCCACCCATCCTGACAGCTAGGCTGGTGCTGTAGGCACAGCTGTGCCCTGGGACTTAATTACACGCTGGGACTGTGTTCTCTCCAAGGCCAGGTATTAGTTTTTAAAATAGAAGGACAGCAAGGGGTTGGAAAGAAGACAGGAGCTGGGAGAGGCAAAGAGAGGGAGAATGACAGACAGATAGAGTTGCAAAAAGGGCACAATAACCTTTGACCTTTTGCTATTTTGAGCAAACAACAGCCCCCAAAGATTACAGGTGGAGGAAGAGTCAGAAGGCAGGACAGGCTCAGAACAAATGTAGCCTTAGCCCAAACATTTCCCAATTTGATGACACCTGGCATACAAACCTATAAAACCTCCCCCTGTCCCCTGCAGTATATATAAAAAGGGCCCCACCCTTTTCTCTTAATATTCTCCAATATAGTTACCCTCTTAGAGCAAAGGGACACATCCAAAGACTTACAGACTTGAGGGCTCTGTTTAGACAAGACGGCCGCACGCCAGGCACCGCACTAACCCCATCACATGAATTCATCTGCTCGTTGCATCCCTACACAAAGCTTTGATGTAGATGCTATTAAGGGCCCTCATTCTGCAGAGAGGGAACTGGAGGCAGAGAGGTTAAGTAAATTGTCCAAGGTCACACAGTGACTTTGTGGCAAAGCCAAGATTCAGACCCCAGGACCTGTGTTTGTAACCTCTCCACTAAAGCAGCTGGAAGAGAACTTAGAGAGCACTGTGTCCAACCCTTCCGCTTCACTTAGAGGGACCCAAAACCCAGAAGAAGGAAGTGAATTGCTCAAGGTCATATGGCTTGTGAGCAGCCGATGCCATGGGCAAGTGCCCAGATAATGAAGCCCCAGCTGTCCCCTCCCCCTGAAAGAGGTCACCTGGGGCAAAGCTCTTCCCTCCAACCCTTCCCTTTGAGTGCCCGTTCCCAGATGCCCCCTCAGTCCCGCCCAAGCCTCACCTCTCCAGGTGAAGGAGCGGAGGCTCTGCTCAGCAGTCCCGCTAAGAGTGACAGGACCGCCCACCACCCTGTCATCTCTGCCTCGCTCGTCCCTGTCAGACGCCTCTCAGCTCCCAGCTGTCTGTCAGCAGCTGCTCGGGGATATAAATAACCAGCCGTTGATAGAGGCACCCTGGCAGAGAGGGGCGGGGTGGGGGGAGACGGGGGTGGGGGTTGGTGGTGGTGACAGGCAGGGAAGAAACTCCAGGGTGTCCTCTGGGTGCAGACATTCTGAGCTGCTCCTCAGAGGAGAATGTGGCTTCAGCAGGAGGCAGCCGAGCAGAGGACTAGCGCAGGCCAGCTCTGTCACTGGGGCCGAGACCTTCCATCTCTTAGGTGCCTGGTGCCAACTGTGCCACCCCAATTCTTCCCTCCGTCACCTGATTCTTGAGGAAATACGTGGGGGACTCCTCTCCCCACGATATTTGTGGGTGTAAAGATGCTAATTCTGTAAAGAAAAGAGAGATCTGGAGAGGAGAGGGCCCCTGAGGCCTGATGACAGCACAGAGCAGTAGGAAGGAAAAGGAAGGTTTTGGGGAAACCCAGAAGTCAAAGAATAATTCAAGCTTCCACTAACGTTTATCAAGCCTCTGCCCTCTGTTGGGGGCTGCCACACACGTCACATCACCTCATCGTCCCTATCATCCCAGGAGTGGGCGTTATCTCTGTTTCACAGGCAAGGACCCAGGAAGTGAGCAGGCGAGAGGCAGGGCTGGGAGAAGCTTTCAAGATTGTCAGGTTCAGTCCCCATGTTCTGCTGGGGAGACACACGGAAGTTAGCGGCAAGCCCAGAGACACGCAGCCAGGGCGCAGCAGGGCTGCCAGAAAGGTGTGACAGCCCTTGGCACGTGGTGGGAGCTGCCGGGCTGGGAGCAAGGCACCCTGGGAAGGTTGGGTGGGAGGTCCCCCGCTGCGGTAGGGCCAAGGAAGGGGCTGTGGGGAAGCATTTAACAGACCAGTTTACAGCACCCCTCGGGTGCATCAGAATCCCCTGGAGGGTGTTGAAAGCCAGTGTGGAGCCCCACCCCCGGGGTTTCTGAATCAGCAGGTGTATCATTTATACGTTTTCCTTTCTGTATATTATGATGTTTTGACATCTTAAAAACCTTTCTGACTCGGGGGAGAGCCTGCCCCTCCCAGGGCTAACCAATTCTTGGAGACAGCAAAGGGCCCAGCAAGGAGCGTGCCTTCCACATGCAAACCAACCTATCTGGAGCCAACCTCCTCCAGCCCGCACACCAGGAGGCAATGCTCCTCTGCTTTAATCATCCCAAGGCCAGGCACCAGGCAACTAGGGACCACCTATTGCTTAGAGCCCCCTGGAATTATTCAACCTAGCCAATCCTGAGCTATTTACCCTGCCCGCCTTGCCTTTCCCGAGGAAACCCCATAAAGGCCGTGGCCTGGGCTCCCCTCTCCCTCCTCCTTCTGATGATGCTGGCGCTTCCCCACCTGGCCCTACGTGCTGTGCCTCCTGTTTCTGGAAACTGTGAGTATAATAGACTTTGCTTTCCTGAGCCTCTCTCATGTCTCTTCTTGTGGCCACACCCGACCGACCTTCTCATCAAAGATCACAGTGCAGTAGGTCTGGGCTGAGGCCTGAGCATCTGAATTTCTAACGAGTTCCCAAGTGATGCTGCTGCTGCTGGTTCCAGGGACCCCACTTTGAGGACTACAGTAGCCCCCCCTTATCCACAGGGGATCCTTTCCAAGACCTCCAGCAGATAGACATATTACCCACCCCACGGACAGTACCGAACCCTATATAGACTATGTTTTTCCTGTACGTACATATTTAGGTCCAGCGGTAAAGCCAGCCAAGTTCCTTTTTCCTTCTTCACAATTTCATGAAGAGGCGTTTCACTCACTGCAGATCTTAGCAGCCTCAGCATACAATTTTTTTCTTTCCTTATTAAGTGGAGAACTTTCACCTTTTCACTTAAAGGAAGCACCTTGTGGCTTCTCTTTGGCATAACCAAATGCCAGCATCACTGCATTTGTGCTTTGGGGCCATTATTAGGTAAAATAAGTGTTACTTGAAGACAAGCACTGCAATACCATGACAGTTGATCTGATGACCCAGACGGCTACTAAGTGACTAACGGGCGGGGGGCGTGTACGTGTGGCTCTGCCGGACGAAGGGGTGAGTCACATCCCAGGCGGGAAGGAGCGGGCCGGCTGGAGATTTCATTTCAGAATGGCACTCACTTTAAAACTTATGAATTGTTTATTTCTGGAATTTTTCACTTAATATTTTCAGACAGAGGTTGGCCAAAGATAACTGAAATTGCGGAAAGCGAAACCTCAGTTAAGGGGTGACTACTGTAAGGGGGTTCAAAGGCAGCTGGGGAAGGAATAGACAAATTTGCATAGGGCCAAGAAGTCTCTTGAAAGGAAAAGGTTCAAGACGCTGAGCTCTTATTTACCCAAATTCGGTAAGTCCTGATGGACTGTGATGGTGATGACCTTAGACATCACTAGTGAGAATGGACCCCGAGGGAGACTTCATCCTGAGGAAGGGCGGATCTAGACAGGGCTACGCAGTGTGGTCCCTGGACCGGCAGCACCAGCATCATGGGGCAGCTTGTTAGAAGTGCAGATTGTGAGGCCCCACCCAAGCCCTGCTCCATCAGAATCTCTGAGGGTGTGGCCCCAAACCTGTGCCTGGACAAGCTCGGCAGGTTGTTCTAACACAGTAAAATTTGGGGAGCACTGGTGCAGACTGACCATCCGGCCTTACTGCTGGGGCCTAGATTATCTTGGTGGCAGAGTGGCTGATCCTGGCACAGAAAGTGACTGTGGCTAGAAACTCTCCCAGACCAGGCTACTTAGCTGGTGAGCCCTGGGGACAGTGGCTGAGCATGTGAGTGCACACTGGCAGTATGTCAGGGTCCAAGAGTGGAACATCCTGTGCGGGTCTGTGCGGCCACCGGATCAGCAAGGGCATCGAGGCAGCCACAGAAAGGCCCGTCGGAGCATGGGCTCACGAGGCAGTGACAGCAGCAGTGACTGCTCAGGCCCCACAGTTATCACTCACCCGCCCCTTCCCACTTCACAGGCCAGAGGACTTTTCTAACAATTAGAGCTGGGGCAATTAGGGCAAGAGCTGGGGAGGAGGGTGGGGCATCAAGAAGGAGACGCTGGGCTTCCTGCTAAATCGGGCAGATGGATGCTCCAAGAATTAAGTTAAGTATTAAAAAGATCTGTGACCTGATCTTACCCGAAGCTGATGAACCACGTCACACTGGTTATCTTTCGATAAATGTCGTATTTTATCCATGCCTCTAAGAGAGAGAGGGGGTTACTGGTACTTGCTACTGAGAGCTCTGACCAGTGGTAACCCGAGGGCGAGGGCTGCGGATGGAGGTGACTAAAGCATGGCATGCAGCTGGGCGTCTTGCCCCTGCACTGACAGACTGTGGAGTCCAAGCAGCTGAAGGCGCTGCCACAAGGGCCTGCTGCAGGGGGCAGGAAAGAGGGAAGACGCCCTGGGCGCAAGGGGCAATGCCGGCTTACCCCGCCACACCTCGCACCCACCTACAGCTCCAGGCTGGCTCCCCTCCTGCCTCCGCTGAGGCTGCTCCCGCAGTCCGGAATGCCCTTCTCCACTCTGCCCAGAGACAGACGCCTGTGCCTCTCCCAGACGTGGCTCGGGGATGTTTTCCAGACCTGCCTCTGGCGGTGTTGCCCTCTCCTCCCACACCCCCACTGGACACTCGGTGAAATTCTGTCAGAGCACAGACACCCTCTCCTGCCAGACTGTCAACCCCCAGGGCGGAAACTGCTTCACCCCTCTCCTTAGACTCAGCACCTCACATAGTGATCAAGACAAGATACTACCTGGTGGGGCTTATAATCAGGTACAATTTTTATAAAGTTATCCAAATAGGGAATTAAACCCTGGTGAGCCTTCAATGCCTGGTATCTTACCAATTAACCTACCCAGACTTTAGCACCTAATCTGCTTTAGAAGCACTCCTACCCTGGGGAGCTCCCACTTGGAGGGGGGTACCCAGCTCCCGCCCCCAGGGAGCTCCAATCTGGTAGGGGTGCCACATCTCGTGCCCTCAGGGAGTTCCTGGAATGATGGGTAAATATAATAGTCAAGACACTGCTTCCAGCGTTTATTGCTTCCTTCTCACAGGGTAGAAAAGGTGGCCCCTGGAAGCCCAAGGCTAAATTGTCGTACAGTCCACAGTCCAGAGGAAGAGTCCCATGTCCAGTATCAGACCTCAGAGAAGGTACTGTGTGGGCTGGCCAGGCGCCCATCCCTTGGGCAGGTGGGGCAGGGCGAAGGAGGGGCGGGCTGGTCAGCCCTACCACCCTACACAGAATGGGTATGCCATAGGAAAGAGTTCTGATACAGGTGGCCGGGGGCTAGCGTGTTGTGCTGGGCAGACAAATACTGCCCCAGGCTGCTGAGGAGGCAGGACACATACATCCAGCCCAGAACATCACTGTGGGGCACGTGCAACAGAAGCGAGCACAGATCAACACTCCAGAGTGCGCTTAAATGCTGAGGTTGGGGGAGTTCAACAGGGCACGCTTACAGGCGGAGGTGAATATTGGCCTGGAACTGGGAGAAAGAGGGCAACAGGTCTTTGGGGCAGAGGAGCTGAGGGGTCCTTTCAGATGCCTGGGGACAGGGATGGGGTGCATTTGGGGCCACTATGCGGAAGGAGAAGGCAATTTCTCAAAGGGCCCTGGAGACCCGAGGCCCTACCATTCCACAAACCTCGCTCAGGGTCCTTGACCATTCGCTCCCAGTTACAGCAGAGGACATGCCCCCACCCTCAGGGCTTGGGACCTGCTCTTGGGAACCTACAGCCTTAGAAGGACTGAAAAGATATGGGCATAGCTTTACTCCTTCCAGAGCGGGACATGAGGGAGGGCGAGTTAAGTCCCGTGGAAATTAGGAAGGGTGGCAGGGGGAGGGAGAACTGAGCAAGACAGAAGGAGGTTTCTAGCCTGTGAAAGGAGCAGAGAGCACGGGTGGGAGAAAGAACGGGGCAGCCCTCACTGTTGTCATGGCAACACACACAAATCCAACTACGCCGTAAACACCACTGGCTGAGCCTTTTCTTCAGCCAAAGCCCCAGGACAGAAAGAACAGGGACAGCAGAGCCCGGGGTGTGGGGCCCACCCGCAAAGAGCCTGCACCCGTCACGGCCGGGCACTGCTGGGACCTGGCACCTCCTAGCAGGGGCAGGAAGGGGGCTCCTTTCAGAGTCACCCTGCCCCTTGGAGCAGACAGAGGAAGCCCCACATACGAAGTACCTCCATCCACAGAAAGGGTCTAACGGAGAAGTTTGTGCAGCAGAAACACTGGGGTCCCACGCTGGGGAGCAGGCAAGGGGTCTCCATCGGGTGGGCACAGAGGGAGGCACAGCTCTGCCCACGCATATCCCACCAAGCCCAGGGCTCATGGCTAGGACCAGGGGTCTGGTGAGGCAGGCCCTACTCCCTTCTCCTGGGGTTGGGGTGTGCTGGGCTCCACAGGGATCCCAGGAAGGCAGATCCCTCGGCTGGCCGGGGGAGGGATGGCCTGGGACAGATCTCTGCCAACCACTAGGAAGCTGCGTTTCCTCTCGCTCCCTTCTCCTTGTCTCCCTGCCTTTTGATTTTCTTGCTCCCACGTCCTCTGCTCCTCTTCTCTTCCAGCTCTCTCTTTCCTATTCACCTCTCCTCGCCCCCCACTCCTCACTTGCTCCTCTTCCTCTCCCCTCTCTGCCTTCCTCTGCCTCTTGTCCCCTCCACCTGTTGCTCTCTTCTCTCCCCGACCTGCCTTCTCTCTATTTAAATCAATACTGAAGCCAGAGGAGTGGGTGGAAAAATACGGCACTGGGGACGGCAAGGAGGAAGGCTTCCGCATTGGGCCTTTCCCTTCCTGCACGGCAGAACCAGAGCAGAGGCCCCGAGAGGCAGCAGCACGGGGTACAGATCACCCCTGCACCCCACACCCAACCCTCCTGGCAGCCTGAGACCAAAACTCAGGGGAGGAGGGAGGGGCCACTGCTAGCCCCCCCGGTGCCGCCACACGGCAGCTCTGCGTTCCTGCAGACACACGGGGAAACCGCAACGTCCCCAAGTGTGCTTCATCTTGGGACAGAAATCCTAGGGTTCTGCATTTGCAGATTGGCCAAAGCCAACCAACAGCCCTGGAGGAGAGTCGTGTACCCAGGAACGTGGGCAGCAGGAGGAGGCCTGGTCCCTGCACTGGGGAGCTCCCGGAGCTGCAGGCACGCCCGCGCCAGGCCTGTGTGCTGGGCGGCCGTGGAGCTGGCGCTGGGAGCTAGCACGTGGGGCGGCCTGAACATCTCGTGTGGATGGTTGGTTAGGAAGACTTTCTCCAGAGTTAAGACTAAAGTTCACGTGCTCCACTGTGGCGGCCCAAGCGAGGTGTGGACCTACACACCACTCCTCAGGCCATGCTGTGGCAGCATCCCACAAAAAATAGAGGAAGATTGGTACAGATGTTAGCTCACCGACAGTCTTCCTCAAGCAAAAAGAGGAAGAGGGGCAACAGATGTTAGCTCAGGGCCAATCTTCCTCACGAAACAAAACTGAAGTTCAGTAACGAGGAAGGTCCTTTGACTATGTTCTGCTAAAATAGAAATACTTCTTCCATTGTAAACCCATGTGGTGAGATGGGAGCTGCTCCTAACGTCCCGCAGACACACGTCCTGCAGCTTACAGACCCTTATCTTTGGGGGCAACTGCCCACAGAGGAGGCCCCCACTGGGGACAGCTACACTAGGCATAAGCTGACCAAACGGTGTCCCAGGATGTTGCCCTGGCCCCCCAAAGGAACTGTGGGCCCAGGAGACTCCCCAAACAGATCAAGATTTATATGCAGAGTCATCTTAAAGTCTCCTGGGTCCCAGAGCGTGGGCTAAGGGTGGTGGTAGGGAGTAAGGCTGTCACCCCAAGAGCCTGCACTCTGGGGCCCTGCACTGGGCCCTGCACTGGGGGGAAATATGGGTTCCTGAGAACCTCGTCTGGCAGAGGTGGTCAGCCGTCAATCAACAGCATCTGGGGCTGTGTGTGTGTGTGTGTGTAAAACGACTGAAACACATACACCACGCAGAGAAGAGAGAGGAGCGGCTAGTCGGCACAGGTGGTGAGAGCACAGGTTCATCAGGCCCCCTGGAGCCCTTAGCTTCCTCCTGCCATCCGCCAGTCTGTGCCTTCCGGTCATAATGGCTGTTGCGGTTGTCATGGAATGTTAGACATTCTGGAGCACTTGGACTTTCTCATCAATTATCGCATTTGATCCCCATAGCAGTTTCACAGGGATCACTTTCCTAACTTCCAAGATAAAAGCTCTGAACTCAGAAAGGTTAAGTGACTCCCCCAAGGTCACACAGCTCATTAGATTTGACAAAGTACTTCCCAGATGTTTCCAGTGGGTGGGAAATCTCTGCTTTTTCAAAAGGAGATGGCACATTGCTTTGTAGCTCACCGGTCTAAAACACATCAGGTCTAACATGGGTCTAGTGCAGCCCAGGAACTTGCCCCTCTGAGACCCCATGGGCTTGGGCCAGGGTGGGATGTGTGGGCAGCCGTCCTGCAGGAGAAGAGGAAAAGTAAAAAGCAAAATGCCTGAAAAAGCAGCCTCCACAAGACTTGTGACTGCACCTCCGTATCAATTTATTTGCTCACGTGCACACATACACACACGCGTGCTTGTGCGTGTTGCCTGGACACCCTCTCCCTGGGTGCCCCGGTGTCCTCTCCCTGCCTATTGGCACCCTTGTGGCCAGGCCTGCTCCCAGAGCAGAATCTGGATCTAGAGGAGGGGGCAACCCCGTCCCTACTCTCCAAGGGCAGGACACACACACACACACACACACACACACACACGAGCACTCGACACAGGCGAAGAAAACGCATAAACAAATGCAGAGTCATCACCAGCTGCAGGAGCTTTACGCGGCCATGCCAGGGGCGGACAGAACGAGCAGAGAACCGGAGGCGCTGAGTCCAAACAGCTGTGTGCTGTGCTCAGGAGCTAACGCCAAGGGTGAGCTCTAGTTGGCGCCCACGGTCCCCGGCCCCCACACACAGTCTGAGTGGAGTTCGGCTAGGTGGGTAATTGGACCTCGCAGGCTCTGGCCCCAGACCTGAGCTCCACCGGGTCTGAGCAGGAAGGCGAAGTGGGAGGAGACCCAACATTGTCCCTGCCAAGGGCTGGAGAGGAGGTGCTTGCAATGGGGCTGGGCCGGCCGCCTTATGCGGCCGGAGGAGCAGTGGTGGGTGGCTGCCAGGAGACCAGGCCTGTCCTGGCAGTGCCTCAGTGCTGCACTGAGACCCGGCTCAGATCTTCGGGCTCCTTCTCCGTTAGAATAACTGGGAGAGAGGCCCCTGCAAGGAGGAAGCATAGAGGACCCATGGCTCAGGTGACAGGGACCTCCTAAGAGCCAGACCTCCCTGCCTTCCCCACGGCCTCATCTGAGATCTGGAGCTTGATTTGAATCAAGCTTTCAAAAAAACGCTACCTTGTATCCCTTGGTTTATGCTCCCAGCGCTCCAGTTTCCTGCTTGTCATTTGGACAGCGCTGAAAAGAGATAAACAGCCCTCTGTTTGAAGAGCCTCCGAGGATCCCGCGGCTCCCTGGCCCTTCCGGGCTCCGGGACGGGCGGCGCTGGGGGAAGAGCCAGCCCTCCCCCAGCCCTGGCTGCCCCAGGCCTGGTGACTGGAGAGGGTGGCTCCCGCCCCGCCTGGGGAGTGGGGGAGACGGGAGGAGGGCTCTTCTTCTGCCTGCAGCATGGCTGATTCTGCAGTTTACGGCCGGGCACCTAATTTATAAGCTGTTTTTACTGCTGTTGTCAAACAGCCACAAACCAAAGAAATAAAGTAGCCAGAGGAACAATGTCTCCCCTCTGCCTGGCCCTCCCAGCCTGTCTGCTGTCAGGGCCTCTGTCTGAAGGGCCGGGGAGCTAAGGGCCTCTGTGCCAGACCCTCCAAAGTGCCTCCCGCAGGCCCGTGCCAGTGGGAGACCCCAGGGGCTGGCTGTGTTGGAGCACCTCAGCGGACCGCGAGAAACGAGCACGTGCCCAAACCTTGCTGCCTCCTGCTGAGCGGGCCGAAACTGCTCTCCCATCCTCATGCGTGTTCCTCTCCAGTGTCCCCCTGGTGCCGAGCAGAGAAGGGCCAAGGACGATGTTTGGCAGGAGGAAGGCAGTGAGAACGTCATAACCCCAGGGCTCCAGGCTGCCCTGGGGACAGCCCGGCCATCACTCTGCCCACCCGCCGCCTCGTGGTCCATAGCTGGTGGTGGCCTCCACATCAGCACCTGACTGAGCAGGGCGAGCCCCTCGTGGGGAACAGTGTCCTCTACAAGATGACACCTGAAAATGCCGTGGTGCCTGCTTGTGGTCACTTCTGGGCTGGGCCTGGAGCAGGCAGGTGAGGGATACACGCGGGAGGGATTCAACAGTGGGATTCTGGGATGGGGAGGGGGTGAGAGGACTGACACAGCTAACAGGCAGGCAAGACGGTGCTGAGGGGTGAGTGTGGGGACCCCCCGGGGAGGAGCTGGCAGCCACTCAGGACGCTCCTGCTGGACCCCAGGGAGAAGGGCTGGGGAGCTGATCGTCTCTGATGCCCCTCTTCTGTGAGGGGCCTCTAACACGTCACTGGTTTGGTTAGGGGTTGAGGACCCCAAAGGCCTCCTTGGCTGGGAGGAATGTCAAGGCCTGGCCCCTCCTCCATCACACTGGAGGAACACAGAGGACAGGGATGGCTTCTCCCAGGGCGTGCAGGACTCTGTCCCCGAGCTGAGTACTGAAGACCGTTTGCTGCCTGGGGAAGAGGAGACAGCTGCTTCCAGCCACAGAGAGCCGGGTAGGTCACGGTTACTCAGTTGCCGAATCCTGTCTGCTGTTCGTTCAGCACAGATAACCCAGCCCAGCCACAGCTGACTCCAGACCACCTCTGTCAGAGCCACCCTAACCACAAGCTCACCTAAACCCATTCAGATATCCCTCTCCATAGAGCTGCCAGCGAAGCAACTCCCTGCCCGCACTCTCGAACCCAGACACAGACACCAATCAGACCCTCCCGCCTCAGACGCCAGACCCTCCCCCTTCGGACATCAGACCCTGGCCCCTCGGACATCAGACCCTCCTCCCTTGGACATCAGGCCTGCCTCAATCTTGCTGCCCGGCCAGGCCTCCCTTTGCTGACGCAGCTGCACTTGGCGTGCCCTCCCCACCCCTGGTCTCCCTTCATCACGGGCCTTCCCTCCTAACCAGCATCACTCCTGCACCCTTCCTGCCTGCCCGCCGCAGCCCTGGTTAGGGTCATACTCCTTCAACACCTTGCGGGCCTTCTCTATGTAAGGAAATGAGAGGCGCTGGGGGAGGAACCTTGACTGGTACCCAGGCCCTGCCCTTGAGGGGCTCACAGTAAGTCAGGAGCACTGTCATGACCACGGACCTCCCTGTGAGGAACGGGGAGAGGCTCAGAGGTGGTCAAAGTTGCAGGCTGGTCAGTGGCAGAGCAAGGGCTGGACCTTTGCCCTCTTTCCAGAATTATGTTGTAATGTGTGTGGATTTGGCGTCAGGGAGACCTGGGCTGGCCTCCCGGTCCTGCCATTTTCTAGCCATGTGACCTTTGAAAAGCTATCCAGCATGTCTGAATCTTAGTTTCTCCACGTTCAAACCAGGGGACCAAGGCCTTGCTTATGGGGTTCTCATAAAGATCAGGCGAGATGATGTAGTGTGCACAGAGGAGTGAGCTCGGTAGATGGCACTGCCCAGGAGTGGGAGGGGGACAATGGGGAGAACAATACGGCACTGACGTGACTATGCGTCAGGGCACACAGGGCCTCCTCATAGCAACCCTCTGCAGGAGGTGCTTGTACTTTTTAGTACAGTCGAAGAAAATGAGACTTTCAGAAAGCAATGACTTGCCCAAGTGCCCCAGCTCACAGGTGGAGATACCGTGCATCCCAGCCTGCAGACCTGCCGCTGGCCCTCCCGGCCCCTCTGCCTCATCTGCAAGCCCTCTGACTCTTAACCTACAGACACTTACTGGTCTCTGAGGTTTACAAAGCACTCTGGGATACAGAGTAGAATAAGGTGAAATCCTTACCCTCCAGGAACTCACAGTTTGGGGAGAGAGGACATAAATATAAAAGGTAACTGATGGTACACGCCACAGGTAATTCCCATGCGAGTTCCAGCCCGGGAGGGACCACAGCAGTAATCGGGGAAGTAATCAGGGAAGCCTTCAGAGAGGAGGCAGGGACTCCAGATGGGCTTGAAGGATGGGAATGTCCAAGAAAAGCTGGTAGATAAGGATAGACATTCCAGAAGGTAGAAATGGAATGAGCAAAGGCACAGAGGCAGAATTAGTCTCAGTATGGAGAGGGGATACTGAGTCCCACACTCGCACAGCATCTTTTCACTCACTCGTTCATCTCTTTGCTCATCCACTCATTCAACAAATATTTCTTGGACATCTACCATTTGTCGGGCATCTACCATTTGTCAGGCATTGTGCCAA
Organism: Equus quagga; assembly: GCF_021613505.1. Lineage (NCBI taxonomy): Eukaryota > Metazoa > Chordata > Mammalia > Perissodactyla > Equidae > Equus > Equus quagga. Next base: position 1,271,873 of record NC_060279.1, on the reverse strand, counting down.
ACCCTGGGGATAGAGAGACGAACAAGGTGTGGATGCTGTTCTCGAATAACTCAGTCTAGATGGCAAGACCAACAGGACCATGAGGAAATGTTAAGGTAGACAAGTTTGGGTGCTGGGGGACCCAGAGGAGGGGCCCTCCATCCATTTTTGTGGGCCAGGCAGGGTTTTCTAGAGGAGATGGAGTCTGAGCTGAAACATGAGGGACACGAATATGAAATGATTTAAAAACATTCATACTCACTATCATGATCAGCATTGTCAAAATAACTTACATTTATTGAGCCCTTGCTAAGTTCCAGAGACTAGACTGGGTACTTTACATATATTCTCTTCTAATACTCATGACATTCCTCTGAGACGGATGCTATTCATTACCCTATTCAGAGATGAAAAAATGGAGGCTAAGAGTATTTACAAGACTTGCCCAAAGTCACATGGCCAGGAAGTGTCAGAGTCAAGATTCAAACCAGGTCTTAACCTTTGTGTCCTTAACCATTTACCCTCTGGGATGGTGAATGTGCCTGTGTGTGCGCGTATACGGGTGCACGTATGCATGTGCATGTTGGGGAGGGTGTTTGTTTAACCCACTGAGGGATGTTGTCCAGTCTGCCCACAGTACTCCAACTGCCCATACCCTCAGAGCTTGGCCTTCCTGCCCCTGGAAGAGTGGGGGATCCTTCCTCCTCTGGAAGAGCTGATCCTTCAGAGTGTAAGCCTGGTGCTCCAAAAGCCAGAGCACCAAAGAGCAAATGAGCCCCAAGAAGAGCCAGAGACATCTCCTCCCCTTTCCTGAGCTTTCCCTACTCCTTCAGCCCCTTTCAAAGGACAGGTCCCAGGGGAAGAGGGGGATGGGGGCAGGGAGCTGCAGGCTGACTCAGAGTCATTGCCAGGGCAGCTCAGGTGAAGTTCTCCCTCTCTTGTCACCAAACTCCACCAATTAACACACCAGAACTGTCAAACACAAATAAATTTATGGAACTCTTCTCCAAGAGAGGCGGCATGAAGTACCACGGTGGGCTGTAGACCGGCTCTGCCATTAACCACTGCGGGGTCTCAGGGCCTCCACCCGCAAAATGAGAGGCTTTGTCCAGATAAGTCCAGTCTGTTTGTAAGGAGATGGGATAAAGGGCAAGATAGACTCCAGCTGACTGTCCACCTTCCTGGGAGCCCTCAAGATCAGGATGCAAAAGACGGAGGTGCTCTAGACGAGCAGTGGGGAGGTGGAGCGTGAGTGGAGCAGGACAGGCCTGTGTCTCTCCCCTCCAGAGATTTAGGGCAGAGAGAGAGAGCAGAGTTCCCGGGGCTGTTCATATGCGGAGGGTGTGAGGGTAGTTAAATGAATCGAGTCTTAGAATGGCTCTTTCAGGGCCCTGCCCTGGGACCCCGTAAGGGGCAGCACTGTGCCTCTCGTGCCAACTGCAGGGTGGAGCCTCTGATCACCAGCGCACGCCACTGGCTCAGAGAATGCAGACTGGGCCCCCAAACAAAGCCTACAAGTAATGCAAGTCCTACGGTAATTGAATTCAGGATCCTCCTTAAACTTGAAGGTGAAGCTGATTAGGCTTAGAATAATCAAATAAACAAAATAAGTTTATAGTCCTACTTCAAAGGGGAGATAATCCACTTAGAAGACAATACCCCAAGAGGAGGCACGGGCTGGAAATACAGAGAGCTCCCAAACGAGATTATAATGATTCCCTGAGAATGGATTCATTGTAGGTTAGAAGGAGAATGAAAGTATTATAGCTATATTTCTAATACTGGAGAATCTGGCCCTTCCGCACCTGCCTGAACATCACACCAAGGCCACAGGTGGGTCAGGGGCTGACAGAGAGTGGCGACAAAAACTGGACATTCTTTTTTTTAACTTACAATTTTTTTTGCAGGGAAAGATTCACCCTGAGCTAACATCTGCTGCAAATCCTCCTCTTTTTGCTGAGGAAGACTGGCCCTGAGGTAACATCCGTGCCCATCTTCCTCTACTTTCTATGTGGGAAGCCTGCCAAGCAGTGCCATGTCCGCACCCGGGATCCGAACTGGCAAACCCCAGGCTGTCAAAGCAGAACATGCGCACTGTACTGCTACGCCACTGGGCCAGCCCCAAAAGAGCGCTGAATTTTAACCACTAGGCCATCATGACTGGCTCCTTTTTTTTTCAAGCCAGGAAATGGACATTGGTACAATCCACAGACATTCAGATTTCACCAGTTTTACATGGGTGTGTGTGTGTGTGTGTAGTTTCATGCAATTTTATCACGCATAGATTCGTGTAACCACCTCTATAATCAAGACACAGAACTACTCCATTCGCAGAGATCCCTCTGCAGTCACACATACCCCTCTGCTCGTCCTTAACCACCCCTCCTCCCCAACCCCTGCCAGCCACTAATCTGCTCTCCATCTGTATAACTATGTCATTTTGAGAATGTCACATAAATGGAATCATGCAGTATGTGACCTTTCGAAGCTGACTTTTTTCACTCCACAGAATGCCCGTGACATCCATCCAACGCGTGGTGTGCGTCAACAGTTCATCCCTTCTGGTTGCTGGGTCGTGCTCTGCAGCATGGATGTCCCACAGTTTGTCTAACTGTTCACCTGTTGAATGACGTTCGGGTTGTTTCCCACTTGGGACTAATACGAATGAAATTGCTGTGAACGCTCCCGTACAAGCTTTGATGTGGACGTAAGTCTCCATTTCTTCGGGCCACGTCTAGGAAGGTGGTTGATGGATCACACGGGAAGAATATGTTCAGGGTTTGAGAAACGGCACTTGGGGACAAATGGACAGATCGGCACATCTGGGAACTGCAGGGGTCTCCATTGCACGGCCAGAGGTGTCCACCAGGTCCAGGCCGGGGCCTGATAGGAGAAGAACTGAGATTTATGGCCCTACAGAGCCTGAGCCTGCAGCTGACACAGCTGGGAAGTGACCAAGGGCAGCTGGAAGGAGGAGCTCTCCAAAGTCCAGACCTGTTCAACACAGTCGAGGGAGAACTCCGAACCAAACTGTCGGCAGCAGGGTGATACTGGCCTCCCAGAAGCCCTGACCGTGCTAGAAAGACGGGCTCGCGGAACGATCTTCAAGCCCGAATCATGTGCTGTGAGTCAGAGCCCCACGCACAGAAAGCACAAGTGGAGAGGCGTCACTGCTCCCTAAGGAGCCTCCCCAGGTTCCACCTCACCTGACCGCAGAGGCTGCTGAGTGGAGGGCACCTGGCCTGCCACTCACACCCTCGACAAACATTCGGTGAGCCCTCCTGTGTGTGAGCACTGTGCTAGGCTTCTGACATGACCTAAAGAAGCTGGTATCTGGACCGTTGGTCACCATCTGGAGGTGACACATAGTTCTGCAGAACAGAGGATGCTGAGAGCTGTTCCAGGGCACCTTAAGAAATTAGCATCTGTGCTGCCAGAGCTTCCTAACAGAGGGCAGACTACAGGACACATGGAGGAGGCAGCGTGTCGGGGAGCTTAGGAACAACAGCTAACACTTAGGTGTACCTTGGCACACACCAGGTGCCAGCACTGTGCCAAGCATGTGATGATAATTCAATAGTGTAAGATTCATGCAACGTATACTTATTGAATTTCTTACTGTGGGCCCAATGACCAAAGAAGACCCTGATGTCGAGGGATGGGGAGAGCGACTCGGCCAAGAGACAACTGGGTCCTGGAAGAGTCCCGGCCCAGCACGGCCAATGCTTTCTGCTTTCTCGTGCTGGATATTAGGGCAGTGATTCAGTGATTCTCCAATGGGGAGGGATGGGGGAGCTTAATCTCCAATTTGGGATTTACACAGAGATTGAAAAAGCATAATTCTATATTTGGAAAATAAAAATTATTTTATTTTTTATAATAAAAACTAGAGTAAGTCAGGCTTGATAAAATGGTCTTAGCTAGTGCAGATACACAGAAAAACAATAATTCTCAAAGAGGGCAATGTTCTGGGGCAAGATGCAGCAGAATCTCTGAATGTGTGTGTGCTATTTTTATACTTATCACAAAGAAAGTTCCAGTGAAAAGAAAACAATTAAAAACATTATATTTACATTATACCATATTCACCCTGTTCCTACCCACTTTCTTAAATGGTTGCCCCTCTCCCAGCCAAAGTCAGAAAGCACAAGCTTCAGAGCACCAGTTGGGGGGCCCTCGACGCCTCCTGCCCCATCTTTCCTTGATTAACCTTGTCCCCTGCTTCCAAGAAGCCCTTTGGGATGTCAAGTTGTTCCCCTTTTCTCTGAAGGCTGTGCAAGGAAGAAAGCACCTCTTGTTTCAGAAGCTGACTGGAGCCAGCCCTGGCTGAAAGTCCCCTCTGGTGGTGACTTTGTCAGAGGTCTGCCTGGCGGGAGGGCCCGGCGGCATCAAGCATTCTCTCTGGCAAATCTGGCAGCAGGAGGACAGGGAGGCTCGCGGTGGGAGACCGTAGGGTCTCTACCCCTCAGCACCCACTGAACAGCATCCGGCAGCCCCAGAATGTTCTAAAGCTCAATCCGTGGAAAAGGAGCAAGATCAGCTTCTTCTTTTTGTCCTTAAGAAAAAAAGATACATTCCAGATAATTTCACGCTGATGGAAGAGGAGGAACCGCTGAAGGAGCAAAGGAAATAAATTAACGCATCTCAGCTAAAACCGCACACAATTAAAACCTGGACCTGAATGTACTTTCCTGCACAGAGAGAGCATCTTGAAAATGACACGCATTAGTCATCCGCTCCAGCCACCCTACTCACCGTGTGGGGAGATCATCTCTGACGTTGCAGGGGCGGGAGAGGAGACGGGGGCCTGACCTGGGCCCTCCGCTTTCTGTTGCCCCATCTGGAGTCTGACAATTCCACTCGTCTGAGACGGAGGCCTCCAGGAGAGCCAGGTGGGAAGAGGCCTCTTCCAGAGGCCATTTCACCCATCTTCCCTTCCAGGGTGGGACCCGCCCAGCAGAAGCAGGGGCCTGGGGTCTGTGAGGGATTTGGACCATTAGCATTCCTGCAGAAGTACACAGCAGTGGCCCAAGCGCCTGGACTCTCTGCCTGGGGTCCTGGCCTGCCAGGAGCCCAGCATTTGGGGGTCACCCCTCACGTCCTGCCTTCGGGCTGCTCAGTCTCCCTCAGCTCAGTTGGAGCTGAGCTCCTTCTCTTCCTCCTACTTTTCTCCTTCCCCTCCTTATCATTTTTCTTCTTCAGAAAAGAAAAGAAGACCCCCAGCAAAGGAGATGGGTTTATAAGGCCTGAAGAAGACAGAAAAGATTTGATGAACCAAAAGGCCCCCGGGGCCCCACATACAGAGGTTGGTGACCAGTGACAGGCTGTTCTTCATCTCCCCTGAGGTTAGAACAGGAAGAAATGTGATTCGTGGCAGGAGGAGCAATAAGCATAAACCATGAGGCTGAGCTTTCTGACAGGGGAGATTTTAATCCCTTTGACGAGTGGCTCTCTGGAAGTGTGGGATCTCTTTCCTATGAGAGGCAGGGGAGTTGTGGAGGGGGTTAAAAAAAGGAAAAAACAACGACAAAAGCTGAGTGAACTTCGACCAGAGGACACGGGCCGAGTCTGCTTTGGACCTCTTCCTTCCTGGGAGACTAGCCACGTGAATCTCATAAGCACTAAGTGAGACAACACACTAAACGCTCCCAGCACAGAATCAGGGGCTCAGTGTCAGTTTTACCCAAGTTGCTTACCATGCAGGTCAGCCCCTCAGGACAGGAGAACGGACCAGGCTGACCTCTGCCTGAAGAACCGTTTAATCTAGGGTCAGGATGGTGCCCAGGCCATGCCTTCCTCAGCCCTCTCTCCCTCTGTTCATTTTAAGGCCTAAGTATCAGGATTTAGGGCCCAGGATGCTTGCTTCAGGCTGCCCAGCAGGGCTGGGACTAGGTGAGGCAGGGAAGCATCTAGAGCTGAAACTGAAGGCAGTGCCCACTCTTGGGGCCCTGCAGGTGCAGGGTCAGCCCTGGGAGGGAGAGCTCTCTTAAATGCTGTGCCCCAGGTAGCTAGCTTGCCTGATGCTAGTTCCAGCCTTGCTGCTCAGCCCTCTGCCTTTGCTGTTCCATGTGTTTCTGAACGGGAAGAATATAATCGCCCTTGACGAAGCTACAATCCCAGGGGAGTCATCTAGACTCATTAGTTTTTACCGATTGACTTCTCCCTAAACCTACGGAGGTGAGATGGAAAGGACAAAGTCAGACAGAGTCGAAATCACCCAATCAATAATGCTGCTGGATCCAGGGAACGACTCAGACACTTACCCCTGCCCTGAGCACTCCCGAGTGGGGACGCCCCGCTCAGAGCTAGGGGCTGGCAGGGGCACAGGGACATATGGGAGATTCTGTCCTATGCACAGAGAGCCTATGGGAAGCCCGCCATGAGCAAGGGCCTCTGCTGGGCACTCTAGGGAAATGGTAATGGATGATACAGCTCCGTGGAGGAGTTTGTAATTAAGTAGGAAGGCAGGATACCCAGATAAAGTACCTTTTCAGACAAAGTGCAAATGATTGCAAATAAACATAAAGTGGCATAAACTGAGACTATTCCTGCAGAAGGGAAACTGAGCAGAGTGGTCAGAATCAGGAGTGAATGGTGAAAGGTTTCCTGGAAGGAGCAGAATTTTCTCCCTGGTTGACTGTGCTCCTCAAGGTGTGGTCCTCTGGATCACTTGGGGAGCTGGTCAAAAATGCAGTTCGGGAGCCTCACTTCAGACCCGCCGGGTGGGATCCAGGAAACCACATTTTAATGAGTTCCCCAGGTGATCCTTTTGCACTCATGGTTTCAGAAACACGAGTTTAGAAAGCAAAACTAAACCCAGGTGGTGGCTCCCGGGACGGACCTCAAGAACGATCTTTGGCGAGCCCCGTGAGCTCTAAGATCTGCGCTGGAATTAACTCAATATTGGAAGTGAGACCGTAAAGACTTCCTTCTCGGAGAGAAAATAAGGAGGAAAATAGAGAGGTCAGAACCAGTGCAAAGAGAAAGGACAGGATGAGGACATGCGGAGTCCCCAGTGCCTTTGCCCTGTGAACCACTTCTGAAACGAAACGTTCAGAAAGGAATCGAGGCTGATTGGAAAAGAAGACAATCAACAGAAGTGATCTGGTCTCGGTCTTCAACCAAGTGAAAAGGCTGAATTTGGGGAAACACTTTACTCTTAACACATGAGATACTCCGCGCGGATCCTATTTGCAGGCTTTGGGAATAAACAGGCAAAACATGATAGAGACCCCTAGTAAGAAATACACTGAACATCACCACTCAGTACACACGTATGTCTCCAGGAAACCGGAGCAGAAGTATTAATGAAATATGCTCTATCCTGTTCTTCTTTTTTAAGTTCTTCCTGTGTCCCACTAATGCGTCTCGACTTGCAGTCTGAAAACACTGAAGTAGGTGGGAGGTGGATGAAGGCTTGGGGACAAAGTCTCCTTGGCAGCCTGTGGGTTACAGTGAGGTGGCTCAAAAGTCAAATGAAAAAGTCCTTGAGGGCCCCGGGGACTGACCTCTCAGGAAGCCTAACCATTCTCCTCTCCTGCCTTCAATTATCTTCTCAAAACTTTCTTCCTCCAGAAAGCCATTCCAGATCAGCCTCACCCAACTGCGCGTGTTGCAAGCCCTCTCAAGCGTCCCCCTTTGCTGGTCTATGTGTAGGCAGCTTTTAGCTTAAGTGACGAGCACGTCAGAGTGGGCCAGCCGCACCCACGGATGCTGCTGCCTGGTTGGTCTGTTTTCAGGTGGGCCACGGGGCACAAAAATCTTCGTCCCCCAGCTTCAGACCTTTGACAGTCTCCCTCTTGCCTACGCAGGTTCCGTGTGGGGGAGGGAAAGTCTCTTCAGTCCTCTCCAGGGCTCCCTCCTCCCCCTAAAATAGCATTTCTCCCAGGAATCTTCTGAACACATTAAATTAAACAGAATGGGATTTGGTTACCATATTGTCCGGTGTAGCAGTTTTATATACTCAAATTCAATTTCACAAATACAGAGTATAGGTGTGTCATTTACAGTTGATTAAATATGGTGTTTATGGTGTTTATACCTATTCCTAGAAAAAGTTGGGCACCAAGACCTTGGTGAGGAATGTAATTTCCATTATCACAATGTTTGTGGGAAAAAACAGATTCAACCTACATCATTTTTACCTGCAGTGCCTTTTCCAGGAATATAACCCAAGACGGCTTTGAGGAGTCCCACAGCTGCACACAGCTCTGCCATCTGCAATTCCGCCTTTCTGGCTGGCTGTGCTCCAAGGGTGGCTGTGGATCTGGGCAGCTCCCCGAGGGCAGGGGACAGGGGAGGATCCAGGTTTTGGGGGGCCCTCTTAAGAAAAAGAACAAATACAAAATTAAGTCCAGTGGCGATATTTCTTTAGAGTCAGAAAGATCATAACCATTTACAAGAGCCTTGGAAATTCAGATCCATTTCTTCCAACAGCTCCTCATTCGGTTTACCAGAAATGTCTACATAAAAATGCTTCCTGTTGGCAAACTGGCCTCCCCTGCCCACCTAGCACACTCCACAGCCTCCAGCTCTCATAGCCACCCCTCCCCTCAGCCCCACAAGTGAGCAACCCTAAAGCTTAAGTGTCATCAGCATCACCGTGAACCTGTCTCTGGCAGGAACCTCATATTCGCCTTTCACCATTGTCCCCAACAACCAGAAGACAGGGCTCTGCACTCCCCTGATCCCAGGCAGGGAGAGGTCAAAGAGCAACGGGCACACCAGGCCAGTGTGTCTCGAAGAAAGGTTAATCCAGTCACTTGAAGCAGAATCACCTGGAAAGCTTGTCAAAATGCAGATTCCAAGAACTACAGAATCTGACTCCGGGGTAGAGCCCGTGAGTTTGCCTTTGTACACGTGCTCTAGGCGATGCTTCAGCCTGAGGACCACTGCTCTGGGGACACACTCTACCTAGTTGGGCCACTGGCGAGACAACAGTCCTCAGTGATTCAAAAGGTCCACTCCCGGGCCTGCTGAGGTGGGTGCCAGGCATAGGCTGCACCCAGCAGTGGAGAGCCCACTGAAGGAGGAGGCCCCGCATCCCCAGCCCCACTTCTCTGCTTGGCTCATCTGCCAGACTCCAGGAGGAGCCCTCCTCTCCTTACTGCCCCCACCAAATAAACAGCATGCTTGCTAGCTCAGTGTCTGATCCCCACCTCAAAGAGCCAAATGGGGTTGAGCTGAGGATCATTTGGAGGGGTGTGTAATCCTAGTATCCTTCTCCGAAAACACTCTGGTGCAGAGTCCCAGACTTCCTGGCAGGAAGTGACGCACAGCTAAGCCTGGAGATCAAACCTGGAGGGTGAAAGGTCAGGGACAGGGCCATGGAACCCTCTGGGTCACGACCTACGAGCTTCCAAAGGACTGGACTGAGTCCTCATCTGTTTCCAGGAAAGTGTCTGGCTCAGAGTGGCAGCCATGGGAGCCATGCTGAGAGAGAGACTACCACTTACTGAGACGTGCTCATTGCCAGACACGTGGACCCCTTACCTCTCACAACAACCCTACGGGTGTAGGTTAATACCCTTACTGTTCCCCTCATCCTAAGGAAGTGCTGCAGGGTGGTGGTTCAGAGCTTGGATAGCCCTGGGTTCACATCTCAGCACTAGTGCACCATGTACCAGTTACATAAATGGTGAAGCTTTGTTTCTTCCTATCTCCAGAGTCCTAGGTTTGCTGGAATTTTCAACAAGCTGATGCATAAATGTGCTTAGCATCGTGGCTTACATATAGCAAGTGTTCAACAAGTCTGACCTGCTATTACTTGAATTAATATTTTTACAGAGGAAAGAAATGGAGCTCAGAGAAGTTGAGCACTTTTCCTGAAGCAACACAGAGTAAGTGATAAGCAGAGTTTCAAACCTCTGGCTCTAAAACCTATGCTCTTTCCTCAGTCCCATTGGGTTATAAGAAATTTGAAGTCAGCTCAAGAGAAGGGTGCCCCATTCTCTGCCCACAGGCAATGCAATTCCCCTATCCTTTACCCAGCACGCGTCTTACAGGGCCCGCCACTCAGAAACCAGCCACACAGCAAAGGTTACTTGCTTTCCCGCCTTAATTCTCCAATAATCAGTTACTGAGCATTTGACTTGATGCTGTGTCCAACAACCTTAGTCTCTAGAAGATTCCGGCCTGGTTGGAGCTAAGAGATGGTAGGCAGCAAGTGTAGGGGCTGGGAGAGGACTGGCAACGTTTCCTCCTTTACGTGACAGTCTGCAGACAGTGACGTGGGCCCTCAGGATGGTGAGGCGGCTTCACTGAATTCACAAGGGACCCAAATACTCATGCTCAAGAGCTTGGAGTCCAGTTTTGACCCCTTTCACTCACTCAGTCAATCTCCCATTCTGCCAGTCTTCCTTACCAAGGCCCACTGCAGTTTCTCTCCATTCCCCCGCCCCCAAAGGAGCCTCCACCTTTCTGCCTCTCTCACCCACATCACGCATGCACTGGCCACAGCTAAGCTGCTCGGCCTGCGACTCAGGCGCTCTGTCAGCTGCTCCCACTCTGCAAGTCCAATGCGGTCCCATGGCAAGGGCACCGTGTTTCAAAGAAGAGGGCTCAGGTCTGCCTGGAGATCTCAGACTCTCCGAGCCTCCGTTCTCCTGTCTGCTAAATGGGGTCCGAGCCCACTCAGAGGACGAAGTGAGAGAGGCCTGTGAAAAGCCCTGGCACCCAGCTGCGGCTCCCCTGTCCCGTCTCCACCACCCATTCTACCCTGCTGTCTCCACTTTCCTGCACTTGCTGGGCCCTGTTTTCTCTGTCAGTTCAAAACCTACCCCTCCATCCAGCCTCAGCCTGAAGCTCAACTTGTCCATCAAACCTTCCATGAACAACCCTGGCTGTAATGGCCTTTCCTTTCTGCATTTCTATGGCACACCCATCGCCTCGAAATGTAAATTTGTTTCATATAATTCCACCTTGTTCCTCTAAGCTCCTTGAATTACGGCCCACAGCAGGGGTGGCGGCTGGGGCATGGGAGGATCACAGGTACAGTGGGAATCTCCTGCCTGCCTATTGACTATACGCAGGCGAGAACACCCTCTGTGCACACAGAACACACAGACCTTCAGGCCCACCGGCCGAGCCCTGGGAAAGACAGCCGGGAGCTCTGTCGGTGTTCTGTCCTGCGCCTGGCACACGGGAGGCACTGAGCTCAGCCCTGGGTGGAGGACGACAGAGGGACGCCACTGCCGCAGGACTCCCTCTACCTTGGGCTCCCCCTCTCCCTCCCCTATTGTTGCCTCTGCAAACCCGGGTGAGGACCCATCAGTGGGGTGTGGCTGTCATGGAGCTCAGCTCCCTGTCCATTCCCAGCGTCCAAGCTGAAGGCCCCACTAAGGCATGGGCCTCCAGCCTTCACTCCAACAGGAGACCCACTCTGGTAAGCCAGACTAGCGGCAGTGAGCCAGCCTTTCCAAGCCACCAGGCAGCAGCCCAGCACCCACACTCAGCATGGATGAGCTCCTGCTCTCCTTTGGCAGTGTTCATAATGCCCAGCCTGCAGCATGGACATCCCCAAAGCCAAGCGCCTGTGTGGGCTGGCCAGTTGCTACCTAACACCTAGGTACATCGACATCCTTTGCTAAGGGCCAGGACAGGAGCTTCCGAAATGCCAGAACTGCCCAGCTCAGGGAGCAATGTTGGAAGGGCATGAGAACTCAGGGGGCGTATTCCACTCCATTCTTTAGGTTGAGAGGTGCCTGTACTCACGGACAAATTCTAACCTCCCCCCTGCAATCCTTAGTCCACTGTTAACTTCGGAAGGGTAGCACCATGCAATGCAAAAACGTGGTCTTGGGTGCACACTGCGCCTGTGCTCTGTACCTGTCCTCTAAAAGCTGCTGGCCTTCCTCTCTGTCCTCCTGGCCTTTGCAACAGGGTAAGAGGCGACATCAAAAGACCCATCCCCTTCTCTTGAGACCCAGGCGCTGTGCCCCTTTCTCCTTTCAGCCAAGCCTTGCCTCTAAAGGCACAAGAACACCACCGGCCCAGATACTCAAGCTTTAGCATCTGGCCCCACCCAACTTCTGCCTGTGGGGTGTTTACGTGTGCTAGGGAGAGGGGGCCCCTGGCCACTCAAGAGTTAAAACGGCAGCGGGACTGGAAGGGGTGGCGTGGCACGCAGACGAGGAGAGGGCGACCGGAGCGGGCTGGGGAGGTTGGCAGAGCGGCGGCGTAGCGAGCGAGGAGGGCGAGGGAGCAGCCGGGAGGAGGGGCGCGCGGCGGGGGCGCCGCGAGGGCCGCTCGGTGCGCTCGGGGACGCGCGGCGCGCAAAGGGCGCGCCCGACTCTCGGCCGCTCGCCTCGGCCCCGGCGCGCGGGGGTGGCGGTGCTGCACTCGCCCTGCGCCCGCCCTGCCCCAGGACTGCTCCGCGGCGGGGAGCGCGCCCCCCGGCCCTCGCCCGGCCTGTGCCGGCGGCGCGCGCGGAGGGAGGGCGCGGACCGGCCTCCCCAGCCCGGCGCGCGGAAGCCGAGCGGCGTGCGGCGGACGGCGGCCCCGGGAGCCCGGACGGCGTCCGCGGGGTGAGTGTGCGGCCGGGGGCTGAGCCCAGGAGGGGCGGCCGCGGGCTTCCGCCGAGATGCCCGCAGGGGAGCTGGGGACGCGGGGAGGGAGGCGGCCGGAGGGGAGCGGGAAGGGGGCCGGGGAATGTCGAGAAGGGGCCGACCGCGCGGCTGGACCCGAGGCGGCGGCGGAGGGGACGTCTGGGCCTTAACCCTCCCGGAGAGCCCGCCCCGCCCCAAACTGTTGCTGGGTGGAGCGGGCCCTGAGAGGCCAGGAGCCGAGAGGTGGCCGAGAGGTTAGGGAGGGCGTGACAGGGGCGGGCTCGCGCTCCAGAGCCTCGGGAACTTCCCCTTCCTTGGACTCGCGTCTGTGCCGGCACAGGGTGGCCTTGGTATCTGCCCGAAGTATCTGGAACCAGCAGCCAGGCTGCTCCCGGGCCGGCAGGGGTCTGTCCACAGCCTGGGATGGGACGTTTGGGGTGGGGGATGGGGCGGCCTTGGGCGCCGCCTGGGGGCTCTGGGAGTGGGAAGCGGAACAGAAGGACCGCTCCGGGCCCACCGTAGCACCCGAGACGGGAGGGGCTGGCCAGCCACAGGTGGTCCGTCTGTCCTGCAGGCAAGGGCGGCGCAGGTTCTGGCTGCCCAGCCAGCGAGGGGGCGCCGGGTGAGGGGGCACTGAGCTCCTTTGAGGGCCGAGCTGAGAAGCTAAAGAGGTGCAGGAGACCTGGATCCCGGGGGTGGGCTCTAGGGTGTTGCTGTGCTCCCCTCTGTCCCTGGCCTCCCTCCCCCACCAAAGGAACAGGAAGGAAAATGTCAGCTGGGCTTTGTGCTCTGTTCCTCAGGCTGCCGCAGCTCCCATCTGTTGGAGCCAACGCAGCTTCTAATTGGGCGAATGGCAGGGTCGGGAGGGGGTGGGCTGGGCCCAGCGCTCAGTTGCCAGAGGTGGATGGGACGGGCCCTCTGCTTGAAGACCTCCGGGGGTGGGGGGAGGCGTAGAGAGAACAGCCTCCTCCGGTCAGGGAATAGAGGTGGCTCCCTGCCAGCTTGGTCACCATCGTGCAGGAGATCTGAGTCTTTCCATGCGCCCAGGCTGACGGCAGGCTCTCCTTTGCCCGCCAGCCTGGCCCAGTGTCCTCTTCCTGAATGAGAAGGCCAGGATCCCCTCCCGCTGCCCACAGCTCCTTAAAGCTTCCTCCCACAAAGAGCTCTGGGCATGGGGTGGGCAGGGCTGGCCCCCTTGCCTGTGGCCCTGTTGTTACCAGAAAAAAGTCACATGTGGGTGGCCTGACCCACTTTCCTGGCTGGCCAGGTGCCCTTGTCAGGAGAAGATGGAAAGAGAAAGGCACAGCCAGGAGGTCTGAGCCTTCCAGGCCCTCTTCCCTCCCCTGGGCTGCCTCACACCGGGTCTCCTTCCCGCCTGGGGGTCCCTCTGGGCCTGGGCTGGCTCCTCATTATTTGGAAAGGATGGACCTAAGGGCCTCAGTGCTTTAGGGATTGAGACCTGCCCAGGGTCTGGCAGACACCTGGTGTCTAAGAGCATCCCCAGATCCACACCCTCCCCCTGGCCCAGCCTAACCCCAAGGAGACACCAAGTGGCAGTGGGAACTCAGAGGTCGCTCAGAGGATTTCCACCCGGGGTTAGAGAGCAGCTTTCCTCTGTCCTTTCCACGATTCCTCCCCATCCCCATTCTTGCTGCCTGTCTCTCTCCTTCCTCCTCCTCTCTTTCTCTCTCCTTCACTCTTCATGCTCATTCCTCCTCAAGCATCTCTTCAGCCCCCTTTCCCCTCGCACTGCTTTCCCTCTTGGGTCACCCTCCTCCTTCTTGCTGAGTCTGCTCCCTCCCTCCCTTCCGGGTCTCTGTCTCCACCTTTGCCCCCTTCTCTTCTGTAAACTGCAGCTTAAACCACAAGCCAGGCATGTGCACGCGGCCCCGAATGTCGTGAGGGTGGGTGCACGCGCACTGTTGGCTTTGCTGCATCCCCTTTGCAGAGGGGAAGCCGGGCTGGCCGGCTGGCAGCTGCATTGCCCTGTCCTCAGGTCTCCTGCACCCTGCCCTTTCCCCGTCCTACCCCTAAGCCCCTTTTCAAATTTGAAAGTAAAAGAAAATCCATTGCTTTTTTAAAAAATTCATTCATTCAGCAATTTATTGAGCACCTGCTGTGTGCCCAGCATTGTTTTAGGAGCTGAGGACACAGCAATTAAACAAACCTCCCCGGTCTCAGGGCAGACCTGAACTTTATCTGGGCTTCCCAGCTGACAGTTCTCTGCCCACCAGGCTCTTCAAAGACCTGCCGCTTCGGGGTGGGGAATGAGGGGGGTTTCAGGGGAGGAGGGTGAACAGTGCAGTGAATTGTCATCATCACACCAGGTGACCTCTAACATGACAGGCTCATCTCCTTACAGTGTGCCAGGTCCTACAAAACTTACAGGTGTTTCTCACCTGCAAGGATGGACCAGTTCGTATCTCACCATTTATCTGGGAGGGCTGAGGAGGATGCCGGGGCCTTAGAGAAGGGAGAAAGAGACAAATTTATTATCAGGCACCTACTAAGCACCAGTGTGTGTCAGGAGCTTTCCAGAAATTACCTCATTCGGTCCTTCTGACAACCTTCCAAGGTCTGGATTACCACTCCCTGCTTTACAGTTGGGGAAATTGAGGAGCAGACTGTCAGCCACTTGCCCCAGGTCACATAGGCCTCCATTTTGAAATCCCTGATTATCTGTGGTTCATGTGGCCCCTCTGACGTGTGTGACATCTGGTAACTTGTACTGTTATCTGAAGATTACATTTTAACAGAATTTTTCAGGAGCATGCCTTACCTCCTCAGTTAGAATATTAGAATCTGTAGGGCTTGTTGAATGGCTGAGTGAATAAGTTTTCTCAAGTGACCAGGGAGGGCTTCCTGGAGGGGTTGGGAGCCTGGGAGAGGAGGCAGGGCAGGCGGTGGATCTTCCTGATCCTGCGCGGATCTGGACAAGCTGTAGGCAGGCAACCATCTCCACCCCCACGCCACCCTGCGTGCAGGTAGAGCTGATGGGAAATTACTGTTTTCATTCAGGGTCAGCGTGTCGGAGCTTGGTCCCTGGCCGGTCACTGGAGCTCTCAGCCTCCCTGGCCAAGTCTGGATGCTGTAGAAGCCCCAAGGCAAAGAATGGGGGTGGGAGGCTTTTGAGGCTGCGAGAACTACAGGGAAGGACAAGGACGATGGGTGGAGGCTGGATGGGGCAGGCAAGGGGGAGAGGGACCTAGGACCAGAAAGGGAGGAAGACAAGGGCAGAAGATAAACTGAGAAACAGGAGACAAGGCCAGAGACATGGAAGAAGAGACACAGCCAGACAGCAGTGTGTCGTGGGATGGCTAAGACAGGTAAATAAGAAGGGTGCCTTCATCTTCTACTTCCCTGAGGGCTGGGTCTCTCTGTCCTACAGTTCAGAGGCTGGAAGACTCACCAGATTAGCCTTGTGCAGGCACTTGCTTGCGTGATCAGTCCCTCTTTTCTAAGCACCTACTGTGTGCTCAGCCTATGCTAGGTGGTAGGGAGCGAGACAAATCAGATGTTGCCCTGCCTTCCAGGAGTTTATAGTAAAAGTATAGATTCTGAGGCCTCACAGCTTGGGTTCAAACCCAGTGTCCACCATTTCTAGCTGGGTAACACTGCACAGGTCATCTTACCTCTCTGTGCCTCGGTTTCCTCATCTGTAGTGCGATACTAATAATGCCACCTTCATAGAATTACGACGGTTACATGAGTTGATACACGTGATGAGCTTAGCACAGTGCCTGGCATAGTCAGTGTGATGTAAGCATTATTGCTGTTATTAAATGAGGAGTCAGTCTTAGGATAATGAAACAAGTGCTATAACACAGGGATGAGCAGATAAAGAAGAGACTGTCTCTGTCTGCAGATTAGGAAGTGGCTCTCAAAGGACGTGACATTTGGGGCAAGGCTTGAAAAGGAGTCAGCCAGGCAGAGAGGGTGGGCCTGGGGACCCTGGTGCCGAGGGCATCTGGGGCACAGATCGTGTACGGAAGGTGCCGTGTTATGTGTGTGCTGCCTCTGGTGGATATCAGGAACACACGCACAGGTCCTGCCTCGGCCTCTTTGTTTCCAGTGCGCAGCGCTGAGCTTCCCGTGGGGCTGGAACGGAATGTCCCACACTCTCCAGCCTCGGAGAGTTGGCCTTTGGGCAGGGCCTGTGCGTCCCTGCTGGGACTGGTTTCCCAGCGTGGCCTCTAAAGGTTCCAAGCTGTCATCCGGCAGTGTCTGCTCCCAGCCCAGAGCGGCCCTAGGCCCTTGTCCTTGGCTTCTTGCACTTCCTGGGGACCTGGGAGGCACGTTGGCCTGAGGGGCTGCCTTTAGGAGGTGAGTTGAAGCAGGTTTGGTTAGGAATTCAGTTTCTTTCTGTGCATTTCTTCCACCCACACCTTCCTGCTGCTCAGCATCTGATGGACTCAGAGTGAGTTCCCAGATGAAGAGCAGGCAGAGGTGCCTCCTGGGGCCTCCGCCGCTCACATTGCAATGGCACCAGCATTTATTGAGCGCTTACTGTGTGCCAGGCCCCATGCCAAGTGCTTTTCCTACATTATCCCATTAAACCCTCAAAAATACCCCTGTTGGGTGGGTAGCCTTCTTATCTCTAATTCAAACACAGGAAACCGAGACTCAGAGAGGCCCAGTAACTGGCTCAAGGACATAGAGTTAGAAGAAAACTGAGGGAGGATTTCTCCTCCCTTCTGACTTGAGGGCTCTTGCTCCTTAACCCCCTGCAGGATCCAGTGTCCCTCAGGCCTGGAGGGTGCGCTGGCGGCATCCTCCCTGTCCTCCCTCCCTACAGTCAGAAGCTCCCCAAGTCCTGTCCCAGCGAGGGGCAGCCTGTCCCCTTTTGGGGACCTTCAGAGAGGGTGTCCCTGCTTCCTCCTGCTCCTGCAGGTCACAGCTCTTAGAGAGTGAACAACATTTCCTTCTGTCTCAGCTAAGTGCCTTGGGGGCCTCACACAGCCGGTGGCCTCAGAGACGCTGGACCCTAAGAGTCAGTCCCCACGGCCACAATCGTGGGAGCTAATGTGAGGGTGACTTCTGGGAGGTGTGAGGACAGGGCGCAGACCGCAGGTTAGGCAGGCTAGGTGGTCATACCATGTTCCTTTTTGAGCACCGTCCTAGGCAGTGTGGGGTGTGGGGTGGCGGGGAACATAAAGAGCCCTCGGGCACAGTCCGTACTGGCAAGGAGACCCACAGATCAGCTGGGGAGGTAGAACTTACAGTCACAAGAAATAACGAGGGAATAATACCAGACAGTATTTAAAACCAAGTGCTAAACTGTGTGATTTAGACTATAAATGTTATCAGAGCTGTGAGCTCTGTGTGGGAGTATATAGGGAACGCTTCCTCAGAAGGCGCGGCCCGTTTGGGCCTGGAAAACGGCGGGTTTGGGTCTGCAGAGAGAGGATTCCTGGGAGAGGACTTGCAGCTCTGGGGGCGGGAAGGGAGCAGGGGGCTGCAGGGTGGGGCGGGCGCAGTGGCGGCGCATGGGTGCAGCGAGGTGGCAGGTGCTTTGTCTCCGGAGCAGCCCCTTCCCCCTTCCAGGTTTCTGGTGTCCTCTTAGTCTCTCAGGGGACAGGAGAGCAGCCTTTTAGAGGACGAAAACCCCTTCTCCAGTCTTCTTGTCCTCTCCGTGCAGGGCCGCTGGTCTCTGTCCGTTGAAGCTGTCCTGCTCTGAGAAGGTCTGCTTTCCAGCTCTCTCTAGTGGTTTCACAGATCTGTGCCCCTAACCTGGTCCCAGCCGCCAGCTGCCCTCGCCTGCTGAGGTCTGGGGCCCAGGCCTCTGCAGATCCCTTGAGCTCCACTTTCCTGCCTGGTCTGCAGCTGGCGTCTGTTCTCCCTTCCTCTCACTGTCTGGGCTCCTGTTTGGGAGGTTACTCCTCGAGCATTCCAGTTAGTTTCGTATATAGTGAACAGGAAATAAAGTCACGCCAAAAGGAGGAAGCCTCTTCCCCCAGGGGCTGAGTCTGTCCTTCCCCTGGAGAGAGGCCTCCTGAGTCTGGGCAGTTGGCTGACTTTTGACCTGTGGAGAGAGACTGCCCTGCAGTGGAGTGGGATCCACTGGTAGTGACCTCACCCTCCCGCCCCGGCCCCCAGCCAGAGAGCAGGAGCCAAGAGCCACGTGGACAAAGTGCCCTGCTCAGCAGCCTTCTTCCCCTCCTCTGGGCCTGAGAAAGGAGGCCCGACCACCTCTACCCGAAGGCCCTGCAGCCCGACACCTCAAAGACGCAGACCTGAGCCTAGGGCTTCTGTGCTCAGGGCTCATGATCCAGTGGAACTGGGGTAGAGTCCCTTCCCTAACCACATGCCCTTGGGCGTCTTACTTCACCTCTCTGAGCCTCGTCTCCCTGTCTGTAGGTCTGGGTGAATGACACCTGCTTCCTGGGTTGTTAATAATCGGAGCTGGCTTTGGTGAGCCCGGTGGTCTGCTGAGGGCTGTGCTGCACTGGGCTCATCTCATCCTCGGAAAGCTGACGAGTAGGTATTCTTTCCCCCTTTTGGCAGTCAAGAGAACGGAAGCTGGGAAACATTAAGTAACTTGCCCGAGGCCACGCCAGCCAGCAGGTGGCAGAGCCAGAATTCAGCCCC
Organism: Equus quagga; assembly: GCF_021613505.1. NCBI lineage: Eukaryota > Metazoa > Chordata > Mammalia > Perissodactyla > Equidae > Equus > Equus quagga. The sequence goes on along the minus strand of NC_060279.1, from coordinate 1,252,761 downwards.
AAATCTTTCTGACTCCAGAGCCCTGGTTCTCAACGAGCTAATCTGTGTAAAGTGCCTGCTACAAAGGACAAGTTCAGTAAATGTTAGTTCCTGTTCTCCTGAGTTTCCCCAGGGCTGCTCCTCCGAAAAATACCTTTCCCCTGCTGGATCACATTTCTTTTCCTGGATCCCCTGGGACATACGATAGAGGTAGGAACGGGAATGAGCGGCTGGTTTATACGGAGGAAAAAAATAAGACTGAGAAAGAGTGAGTAATTTGCATAAAATCATAAAACACTGGGGCTGTAATTAATACCCAGGGCACCTTTCTCATAAGGGTTTTGTTATTCAGCAGCCCCACTGGGTTCCAGGCGCTCAGCAGAGGGTGTCTTGCAGAGGTGAGAACGGAGGTTATGCTGTGTGGGAGCATCAGAGGCCACCATCCCCCAGGGGCAAGGCAGCGCCTGTCTTTCCTGCGGATGCTGGAGTTGATCACTGTGGGCCTGGATCATTGTGTGCTGGCAGGAAGATTCTGAGACCTATACTTTCTGAGCTTGGGTATTGTTTCTGCAGTTTGTTACAAATGATCCGAGGACTCCTCTGGATGGATCTAGGAAGAGAACAGTGTTGATGGTCAAGGTGTGGGAAGAGAGGATACTATCTTAATTTTATTAAATCAGGGTACCCTCTGCACCAGGTACAGTGCCAAGGGATGGGGGGTGTAATGGGAAGCAAAAGAAAACAAGGTCGCTGCCTCAGAGACCATCCAGTCTGATGGGAGAGATCACTCACACGCATGCATGGGCATGCACAGACAGCCCCATCTGACCTTACCTGGAAATAAAAACAAGAACAGATGACTGCAGGCTAGTCTGAATATATGGGTGCGTGTGGAATGGAGAGGAAAGAGCTGAGACAGGTGGGTTCCCCCAAACAGCCCTTGTTCTTTCCTCCCTAGACCCCTTTTCTGGTGCACATAGAGACCCATCTCTGCACACCCCAGCGGGACAGCCTAATCCTGCCAGCATTCACACTTGATGGGCAGGCCCTAGAGTTCCTCTGAGTTTTCTTGTAAGGATCCCTCAGGGAGAAATGGAGGAGTCCAGGTCATAGCACTTTAAAACTGATGGCGACTGAGAGTCCTCTGGTCATGTGGCTTTCAAACATTTATAGCAGTTAATCCGTTTTTCAAAACAAAGCTATATATGTGTGGCAGGCAGAATAATGGCCTCCCAAGGATGCCCACCAGCTAGTCCCAGAGCCTGTGACTGTGTTGTGTTCCTGGCGAATGGAGTTAAAATTGCAGATGGAACTAAGTTTGCTGATCAGCTGACCTTAAAATAAGTGATTATCCTGCATCATCCGGGGGGGCCCTTTCAATATGGAAGAGCGAGGCAGAAGTCAGTGTCAGAGCGACGCAATGTGTGGAAGGTTCAGCTGGCCATTGGCGGCTCTGAAGGCGGAAGGAACCGTGGCCGAGGGACGCATGCAGCTCTGGAAGCTGGAAGAGGCAGGAGGCAGGTTGTCCCTGGAGCTGCTGACACCTTGATGGCTCACTGAGACCCATTTTGGACTTCTGATCTTCTGAACTGTAAGATAATAAATTTATGTTGTTTTAAGCCACTAAATTTGTGGTAATATGTCACAGCAGCAACAGGAAATTAATACAATTAATACAAGGCTGCTGTAGTTGGAGCAGAGCTGGTGGACCAGAACAGCACTGACTCAGCCTCCTCCTGACCCGTGGCCCTGAAGGAATTGCTTCGTAGCTCGGAGGCTCTGAAGAGCCCACTTTGAAATACACTGTGTCTGAAACACAATACGATCATTTTCCAGATGATGAAACTCAGGCCCAGAGAGAAGTGGCTTTGTCGGAGGTCACACTGAGTTCGTGGAAGAGCTGAGAGTCCAATCGGGGCCTGCTCCTGTCATGTGAGCAGTCTCGGTGCTTACATACACGCTCTCATCCACTCATCCGTTTTCACACCAAATGTATGTGTGTGTTTTTACCTACAAAGACCTGGGCAGAAGCAAAATGAGTTCCAAGCTCAGGAAGATGGAGAGAGTGTCAGTCGAGTATGGTCCTGCCCTTGGCCCCTCACTAGGCTCAGTTTCTTCTTCTCTCTCTTTTTTTTTTTTGGTGAGGAAGATTGGCCCTGGGCTAACATCTGTGCCAGTCTTCCTCTATTTTGTATGTGGGATGGCACCACAGGGTGGCTTGATGAGTGGTGTCAGGTCCTCGTCTAGGATCTGAACCCGCAAACCCTGGGCCACTGAAGCAGAGCACATAAACTTAACCACTTTGCCACGGGGCTGGCCCCTCAGTTTCTCCAAATATAGGCTATCGGCTTAGGTTGCTTAGGGCTATGTGGGCCCCGGAGCTGGTCCCCAGGTGGGCTTTATCACAGCCACCTCCTCTTGGCAGAGACACAGATCTATGAAGGAACGGGGCTGGGCCCTCCTGGCCTAGGCTACACCTGCCCGCCTGCAGCCTATGCAGCATTTATTACACCTAACAAGCTGCAGGTGGGCAGGACCAGGCCCTGGGGAGGGGAAGGCGAGGAGGAGCAGAGCCCGGTGCCCCCAGGGATCAGCACCCTCATAGCACGTTTTCTCCCCTCTGCCAGGTGTTTTGGCCTTCCCAGCTCTCCCCACAGCACACCTGAGCCACAGGCCGGGCCCCCAGGGCTGCCGGCTTCTGGTGTCAGTCTCCATGGCAACCCCACATTTGCCGTTCTGGTTTCTAATGACTTATTGGTGTGTGTGGTAATTGGCAGAGCTTGGCAGGCAGAGCTAGAGGAGCTGGGGAGGGGGACGGGGCAGGGAGAGGGGCTTGGCTGTGGGGAGGGGGTTCAAGTTTTGGATGGAGATAGAGGTGCGCTTTCTTCCTGCCCCACCCTTCCTGTTCCCTGCCGATTAATATCCAGAGTAAGGGAGCTGCTTCACGTCCAGGTCCTGCCCTCTCTGAGGAGCATCAGCTCTCTCCAGGCCCTTGAGAGGGAGACAGATGGACAGACAGATGTGGAGCACAGCTGCTCACCTGTCAGGCAGAGGCGGGCAGGCGTGGGGTGCTGAGGGCATGCTCATCTATGGCAGGTCAGACCACTCGTGTTTTCTGCCACTCCCCTGCCTGTTCCCTGGGCCCTGAGGACAAGGGTGCCTCCTGGGCCCAGTAGCCGCTGCCTCTTGGGGAGGGAGCAGGGTAGTGTACCCCCAGGACAGCTCCTTGTAGCACTTGGCCTCTCGCTCAGAGAACCAAGCCGGGCAGCGTGAGTGAAACGCCAGCTTGCACAGGTAGTGGGTGAGCCAGCCATGCAGTCCAACGTGGAGGGATGAGCGAGGGCCTGGCCGTCTCCGCTGCTCTTCGGCAAAGTTTCCCGAGCTCAGAACTCCTTCCCCAGGGCAAGGCAGTGGGAAGGCCCTGGCCCGGTTGCTTCAGTCTTCCCCCACACCTCTCTACCTCCCCTCCCTCTGTCTCTCTCAGGTCCATTCTCTGTTTATCCAGTCCTGAGGGGCAGCTTGGTGAGCACCATCTTAGAGTCGGGCCCATCTGGGTTGGAATCCAGTGGCCATTGCTTATCAGCTCTGTGACCTTGGACATGTCTCTTAATCTCTCTTTGAGCCTCAGTGTGCTTGTCCATGAAATGGGCTTGACATACGCATCTCACAGAGTTGTGAAAATGAAACCAGCTCACACTCCTGAAATGCTTGGCACATAGTAGGCACTAATAAATATGAAAGAATTTTAAAAGTCATCTTTTATCTGCTCAAATAGGAGCAATGTGATCAATAACTTAAAAAGCTCTGATGGGAGTGGTAGAGTTTCCTTTTTTAAATATTTGAAAGTAGTCTTCATTTATTCGGGAAGCATTTATTGAGGATCTATTGTGCACAAAGTACACAGGTCCGGGCTGTTAGGGCCAGGGGCTAGGTCTCCTTTATGATTAGGGCGAAATCAGGTGGGCTGTGCATCTCTCAGCATACAGCATCTGACAGGAGAGGGAGAGAGAAGGAGGCCAAGGAGGACTGGGAGCAGAGAGAGGGTGGCCCAGGGTCACCCGTGTAAGTGGATCTTCCGCAGATTGCTGAGAAGCGGCTGGCCCCACGAGACAGATCTGCCTTGTGAAGGCTCTGCTCTGTGTGGGTCATGTGCACTGAGACATGCCTGACTCCTCAAAAGGGGCGAGTCTGTTTTTAGAACTGGAAAGTGGATGCGGGAGCCGGTGGGTGCCTGCTCCTCCACTTTCGTAAGCTGCTGCTGAGGCTTGAGGGGGCCACCAGTGACCACCCAGCCACCAGACAAGAGGAGCAGATGCACCTGGACTCACCTGGGCATGTGAGCAGATCACGGCTCCCTCAGCTGGTGCTGGGAGGAGGGGAGGGGAGCAAGGGGGAGCTGGGAGCCTTGGCGTCCGTCTCTGCCGGCAGATGGACTTCTGCCTGCAGCAGGAGCCTGTCTGTTCTTCTAGCAGCCTCCCTGCAGCCTCCTCCAAGACAGAGCGCCAGAGATGCGCAAAGAGAACGTCAGAGACAGCTGGGGCCCTGGGGAGTGTCTGGCCCACGCTTCCCCACCTTCTCGTTCACATTGTAGCACACACACACAGTCTGCCCGCGGGTCAGTCGGAGTCCCTGGGCCCGGGGCTGAGGGTTGAGGTCTTGCACACCTTTAACCATTTGTGGCCTCCAAGAGCCGTTGGGAGCTCCGGCGTAGCCAGCTCCCCCAGCCTACCTTTACTGATGAGAGTCTGAGGTCCAGGGAGGGAAAAGGACTCGCCCAAGGTCCTGTGAGTGTCATCAGGACTAGATATAAACCTCCTAACTTCTAACCCTCTGCTGTATCAGTTATCTCTTCTCAAGACTCCTTCCGCTTTCTCTCCTGCCCTTTTTCTGTGGAGAACGTACTTCAAGTGCCCGGGAGTGTACTTTCTCTAAGAGAGCATTATTCCTTAAATCTCAGAAAATGAGGCTGCGTCTGCCCTCCCCCTTTCCTCAGCAGCCACCTCCTGCTTCTGTGAAGACTTTGGCATCTGTGCGTAGATGTCTTCACCTTTCAAGTCCGCCCATTGTCCTGGGTGAGCTCAGAGACTAGATGGGCAACTCGTCTGCAGTGGTTTCCCCACCTCAGCCACTCACTTCCAAGGTCACACCCTAGATCTTGCCATCACCTGAAAATCACTTAACAGAGCACCCTGCTTTCTGGTCAGCACCTCCTGGTCTCCCAGCTTGCTTGTCCAGTGACTCCCACACAGCCATCTTTGACCTCATTGGGACCTTTGGTCCACTGGCAGCTCCACTTTCTTGCCAACCATCCATTACCTTCTTCTGCCTTGCCTTCTCGGAGTCCAGGTAGCTTCCATGTTCCATCATTTTAAGAACTCCCCTGCCAATATCCTAAGCTCTCTTGACCCTCTGTCTTTTTATTGCCCCAGTCTGGTGAAGTCCCAGGTCTGGATTAATCGCTCTCTCTGCTTCTCTATGCCTGCGTCCAGACAACTCAACTGCTAGAAAAAGACACTAAATGATGCATATTGGTACCTCTAAAAATTCGTCATCACCAACCCAACTTATTCTTCAAAAGTGTCTGGTGTTCCTACCACACTCCTCTGGCTATCTCTGCCCTGACTCTCCACAGCGACCATTTCACACCTTCCTCCCCACAAGTCCACCCATGCCCTCACTCTCGGCTGAGGACCTCCCTCCGACTTCACAGAGAACTACAGGTCGTCAGGCAGGACTCCCTAAGCCTGTCCAGCAACCCTGAGACACGCCTGCCTCTGCGCCAGTGCTCCCCTCCTTCCCTCCTGTCTCCGCAGAGGAGGCGACACTTCCATTGCAGCCCCGCTCCTCCCTGCCTGGGTTCTAGATCCCGGCCTCTGGCCTCCTCAGGAGCACCCTTCCACCATGCTCAAGTTTATCCATCTTCAGAAACAACAAAAACAAAAACCGTCCTCAAGCCCAGCTCCACTTCCTGCCACCACCCTGTCTCTTCTCCTTGCTCTCCAGATTTCTTGAAAGAGTTGGCTACGCTAGCGCTCTTCATTTCTGCACCTCCCACTTCTTCCTCTGCCCCACTTCAGTCTGCCTTCCTCCCCGTCGCTCTCCGGGAACAGCTCTCTGTGTCGCTAAGCACAGGAAACATTTTTTATTTCTCAGCAGCATTTTTCACTCCTTTCTGCCACTTGCTTTTCCCTTGGCTTCTCTGACCTCATATTCCTGGCTTTTCTGGTTATTCGTAAGTCTTCTTTGCTGACTCATCCCTCCTTTCCCTTTCTTTAAATGTTGGCTTCCCTCATGTCTGGTTCAGGGTATTCTTTTCCCACTGGGTACTTGTCCCCAGGCCATCTTATGAGAGGCTTCTGTTATCACCCACATGCAGGTGACACCCAATGTACGTCTGTACCCTGCGCCTTTTCTTCTGAGTTCCATATCCTTGTAGCCACCTGCCTAGTTGACTAAGTTGATGTCTCAAGAAACCTCAGACTTGGCAGATGTAAAGACAGAGTCGTGATTCTCCTCCTGAGTCTCCCGCTGCCTTCTCCACTCCCTGCCTGGTCCCCCTCCAGTATTGCCTGTTTCTGTGAATGGCACCACCTCAAACCAGTTCTGTATTCTGGGAGCCATAAACTGGGAGTCACTGTTGACTCTTCCCGTTACCCCCTTACATCCAGTCCATCACTAGATGCTGTCTGATCTCGGAAACAGCACCTGCATCCATTCACTCCTCCTCATCCTCACAGCCTCCACTTGAGGCTGCCCTCACCTCTCGCCTGGACCACTGGGATGACCTTCTAATTGGTGTGCCTAAATCTGCCCTTGGATCTCCAGTCCAGTCTCTGAGTAGCTCCTGGAACGGCCTTTTAAGGACACAGATCTGATCTGGTCACAATCTCCCAGACTCGCAGAGCTCTCCAGGGATTCCCGGTGCCTGCCCTGCCCTCAGGTACTCTGCTTCTTTCAGTTCTTTGACTGCTGAGCTCCTCTCTGTCCTACGGCCTTCACACATGCTGTTCCCCGGCCCTAATCACCCTTCCCACCCCAAACTTCTCCTCCCGAAATCCTAGTTATCTTTCAGATCTCAGGTCAAATAGCTCTTCTTTCCAAGAGCTTCCCCAGCGTCCCTCCAGAATTTTACCAGGCCCTGCGAAAGCCTCTCTGAATGACCACATGCTTCCTTCATCACATGCATCACGAGATCTAATTATATAATTGGTACTTATTAGATAAACGTCTGTCTCTGCCACTAGGCTGTGACCCAGGAGGGTGGAGACCCTATCTGTTTAGTTCACCGTTGTAGAACTGCTGCCTGGCACAGAGCAGGTGTTCAAAACTATTGGGGAAGTGAATTCATTCATCCAGGAAACCTTCCTCCAAGCCCAGAGAACTCCCGTGTCCTGAGTACACTCAGCATAGTCTATTTAAAATCTCTCTGCTGTCTTCCTTTTCTGCTGGGTAGGACTCTCCTTGAGGACAGACTGCTCCTTATTCCCGTTGGTGCTCCCAGTACCTGGCATGTAGTAGTAGCAACAGTAACATGTGATGAAGGCTCGCTACGTGCCAGCTGCTGTCACTGCTTTATAGTAACTCAGCGGACCCTAAAAATAACCTTTTGCTATGGGTTCTATACCCTACTTTTTTTAACTTTTTTATTTTAAAGTAAGTTTAGATTCATTGGAAGTGCAAAGAACTGTACAGGAAAGTCTTGAGTGTCCTTCATCCAGCCTCCCCTGATATTAGCATCTTACGTAACAACAGTGCAATATCAAAACCAGGAAACTGACATTGCTATAACTCAGAGAGCTTCTCCAGATTTCACCAGTTACACAGACGTTCATGTGTGTGTGTGTGCCCGCGCGTGTGTAGCTTTGTGTAACCACCACCACAAGACGCTTAACTGCGCCATCACAAGGCTCCCTTGTGCTAACCTTTATAGCCCCAAGCCCCATCCCTGACCCCTGGCAGCCACTCGCCTGTCCTCCATCTCTGTGGTTATGTTATTTCACAAATGTTATATAAATGGAATCAGACAGGCTATAATCTTTTGCTGTTGGCTTGTTTTCATCAGCGTGATCCCCTCGAGGTTCGCCCAGTTGTCGCCTGTGTCAGTAGTCTGCTCCTTGTTGCTGAGTGGAGCCCTGTGATGGGGTCTGCACCCACTACCCCATTTTACGCGTGAGGAAGCAGACACAGCTCGTAAGTGGTACTTAATAAACGTTTAGTAATAGGCACCTCGTGGCTGTTTATTGTACCGAGCTCAACTGAGTGACGGTACTTTGTGCTCTTAGCACCCGCACGGTGTTTCACCAAGTCAGGGCCCAATAAATATGCCAGTGAAGATGCGGATCCAGTAGCATCTTTGTGTACGTAGGTAGCAGCAACATCTAACTTACCCCTGTGCCTGGATATCCACGGGAGAGGAGTATGTCCCTCTCAGTATCTACTTTCAGTTTTGCTTGGAATTCTCAGAAAAGGAAAATTTGGGCAGTAAATATGATCACATACAGGGCTGGCATTTTATTGCCCAAAATGCCCAAAGCTATTGGTTCCAAATCCATATATGCCTGTTTGCATGGTGTTTGCATCTGATTTGCAGGCTGCTCATTTTAACACAATGCAGAGAAATCCTTCCAGCTCCCGCTTCTTGTCACCACTACCTCCCAACCGCTCCCCGGTCACACTGTGCTGGTGCAGCCTGCAGAAACGGTGGGTTGGGTCCTGAAAGTCCCACCCGAAACTGCAGAGTTCACTCGGGTCTTTTGCTTGTGGAAGAGAAGCCGAGTTACCGCCACTCGGCAGGAGCCTCAGGAGAGTTAATTAAGGAGAATTTGTGGATCTGGTGGACGTCCTCACCCTCAGGTGTGGAGAGCCAAATGTGATTAAGTGATTGGAAAGGGACCACAGGTCGGACTAGTCTCCATCCTGGGCACAGTGCCCAGGAGACGGGCTTGCTTGAATGCCTCTTCGATCCCTCTGCTTGGGAGGTGAGGCAGGAGTGAGCTGACCCCAGCCTATAGGGACACACTAGAGTTAAGTGGAGTCTCCAGGGTGGGACTTCCACAGAGAGTGTTTGGAAATGTGCCCCGTGGCCTCACAGGGAACCTGTGGTTTTAGTCCAATCAAGGCCTTACCTTGGTAAGGTAACAACTCGTCAGAGGGTCAGATGAAAGGGTGAGACTGAGGGCCCTGTCCTCGAGGAACTGCTAATGGTGTTAACCCACCCTTAAGCAATTAAAAATAATCAAAGGCCAAACTAAATGTTATAGGCCCTAAAGCTAGTGGTAGTTGGTGGAAAAAAGAGACCACACTAATTGGAGAAGGCATCCTGGAGGAGGTGAGACTCACGCTGGATATTGAAGACTAGGCCTAGGAACCCAGCAATGGGACCACATGGACTCAGAGACTCGGAAGGAAACGTTAGAGGAAAGCAAATACGGATCTACTATGAAGCTCACAAAAAGGTTCAAAATAAGATGTCAAGGGGCTGGCCCTGTGGCTGAGTGGTTAAGTTCGCGTGCTCCGCTGCAGGCGGCCCAGTGTTTTGTTGGTTCGAATCCTGGGCACGGACATGGCACTGCTCATCAAACCACACTAAGGCAGCGCCCCACATGCCACAACTAGAAGGGCCCACAACGAAGAATATACAACTATGTACCGGGGGGCTTTAGGGAGAAAAAGGAAAAAAATAAAATCTTTGGGAAAAAAAAAAAAGATGTCAAAGTTAATTTTGACCTTTGGCAGGTGATTGGGATTATGCCCCCAGGAATGCATGTCACTCTGCTGTCAGGGCACCTCAAAGGAAAAGTTGAAGAGTCCTCTCTAAAGGGATGGAGCGATAGTTAAGGAGACAGATGGACTGTTGGGAGAATGAGCTCCTTAGGGCCAGTACTGGGGGAGAGGGTGTGATGCTCTGATTTAGGACAGTGTCATAAGGACTCAAGTGGAAGTTTGTCATTCAAGGGAATTGAACGGGAAGAAAATATGACAGCACGAGATGGTCACTGGGATAGAGCTGGCAGTGTGCCAAGAGACTGCATGAAGGCATAAGGAGAGGCCGCCTAGGGGGTGGGGATGAGCCTGCAGGAGAAGCTGATCCCAGAGGGAGGGTGAGCACAGGGACCTGCAGACCACAGGGAGAGCCTTCCAAGAAGGAAGGGTTTTCAGCCACGCTGGATGATTCTGTCAAGCTCCTCCAGGCTGAATGCTGAGAAAATGCTGCTGGATCCAGAAGAGCTGTGGGATTGAAATGCAACTCAGGGGCGTATAAGCAAGAAGGGTCTGTGTTTAGAGGGAGTAACAGACAAAGGGGGCATTGTTGTTGTTTTCAAAAGTGGAGAGTGGTAAGTAAAGGACTGAGTTTCCTGAGGAGGTGGGAAGGGATGATGAGGTTGATTGTAAAAGGAGGAAACCTCTGTCCTTAAGTCAGAGGGAAGGCAGAGAGAAGGGGTAGCTGGCAGAGGTGTGGGGCGGAGCACAGTGAGGGAGGGCAACGGAAGTCTCGCCTGCCCATCCCTTCGGTGCCCCGAGGTCGGCAAGGTCATCTGTCCAGAGGTCAGGGAGCAGAAGCAAGCACAGTGAGCGGCAGATCTAGAGACGGCTCTGCGGAGTGTGCTGGCAGCAGCGAGCAAGGAGTAAAAGGCCTGGGCAGGGAGGCGCGAGCTGGAATCCCGGGGCTCTAATAGGCTGGTCTGCTGGCTTCCTCCTGCAGCGCCTTGTGAGGAGAGGAACAGGCACGGGGTGGGGAGAATTGCTAATTCTTAAGTTGAGCCAGGGGCAGCAATGACCTCAGTAACCTTTGCCTGGGCTCCAAAGCAGCCCAGCCTTCTGCAGACACCGCCCCCCCCCCTCCCCCTCCAGCCTGGCCTCCTCCCGTGAACAGCCCAGCAAGGAGGTCTGCCTGCTTGGCCCTGCCTCCTGGGGAGCTCTCCACTTTTCAGAGCTTGAGGCCACTTCTCCTTGGCCTGACCTGTCAGTGGGTCCAGCTCTAAAAGAGCCCCATTTGCCCTCTGCTGCCCTCTGTGCACTGTTTTCATTTTTCTCGCCTCCTCGATCTTGCAACAGCAGCTTAATAGCCTGCAAGAGGGTCAGACTGGGAAGATGAATACCAACCTGAGGAGGACTGGTCCTGCCTCTCCATTAGGGAGGTGATGGAAGGTGGGAAGCCGACAATGGATAATCCAAGGAAACGCAAACAGACGCAACACGCAGCTTGGGGGATAATCCAAACAGCATTTCCTCTCGTGCTTGGCATGTGCAATGATGACTTGAATGCTGCCGATTGCCTGGCCTAATTAGGTCTGACTTGGAGAACACTGGCTGCATTTCCCAGGGTATAGTAGACAGTGAGGAGAAACCAGAATGGGCAAGGAGTGTTTGCTGGAGAGAAGCCACCAGGTGAATCCAGTCATGCATCACTTAATGGCAGGGGTACATCCTGAGAAACGTGTCATTAGGCACTTCCATCACTGTGCGAACATCAGAGTGTGCTTACACAAACCTAGATGGCGTAGCCTACTATACCCTAGGCTCTATTGTACTAATCTTATGGGACCACCATCATATATGTGGTCTGTCATTGACTGAAACGTCATTATGAGGCGCATGACTGTAATCCCCAAGTGTACACACAAGCAGAAGGGAGGGTCCATGGTGGCTGCCAGTCTTTGAAAACTTGGCACATCAGAGCACTCCAGATACTGGCAGGTCAACCCAGAACACAGCTTCCTTATCAATGTATTCCTAACATGTTATGTGTTGACCTCCTAATGGCCAGGTTAACAGGGAGAATGCCTGGGCAGATGGGCTGTGTCAGGGCAGTGGTCCAGTGTGACATATCCCTGTCCCTGCCTGCACATGCTGACGTGCCCCAGGCCCGTGAGCAGATGCCTCGGGCACCTCTTTGCCAAAGGACTATGAAGGCTTCCGGGGGCTGCTGCTCTGCCCCCCCTCCCCTCACCCAGAATGGCTTTCTGCTTCCTTTGTACCTTTGGCAGCAGTCCACGGTCCAGCTGAGGGAGGGAGAGGGCTGCTGCAGCAAAGAACATGAGGCTGAAGGAATATCCCACGTGCCTCTGGAAATGACCCATTTGAGAAAACATGAGTTCCAGTCTCAGCTCTGGCCTCAGTGTCCTGTATAATCTTGAGCTATTCACCAAGGCTTTTTGGGCCTCCATTCCCCTGCGGAGGCCATTTTCCATCTCAGACCCTAAGGAGATTTAGTAAAAGGAGTTTCCAGTCAGCATGAAACCAAGCTGTGCTCTGAGCAGTGGCCTCCCCAGGCTTAGGACAGAGCTGAACTGTTTCTCAGTGTCCAGACAAGGGATTGTGGCAGATTTAAAGCCATCTGAATTTAAGGCTCAGTTCCCAGCTACCTGTCACCTGTTTGCCCTTGGGAAGGTTGTTCTTTACCTGAAGGTCAACTTTTCATCCATAAAATGGGACTTACACCTTACACGAAGTGTTGGTGAAATCAAATGAAATAACGTGTGAGAAAGTATTTTACAAATTCTTAAATGTTCGATCACTGTTAGAGGTTGAGGGGAAAGGTGGCAGGGACTGTGGGGAGATCATGAGGCTAGAGGCATCCAGGTGTGAGTTCAAATTCCAGCTGTTTGTGTGCCTGTGGCCTTGGACAAGTTGGTGAACATCTCTTAGTTGTGGTTCCATCGTCTGTAAGGTGGACACAAGTAAGCCATGTCAGAGGATTATTGTGAGGATCAGATGACACGGTGTCTGTAAAGGGTCTGGAAGACGGGAGAGGCTCCCCAAATGTTGATCCCTTCCCCACGCCCCAAATCTAGCTCCCCCTCTCTTGTCTCCGCCCTCCCAGGCCTTCAAGTCAAGGGCAGCTCGGAAGATGTAATTTGCACACACTTTCAGACATTCAGCCTGTCCTGGCATTTCTCTTTGGAAATGCCACATTGTCTACATCCTCGTCAGCCACGTGTCTTCCATCTTGGGTTCCTTCTTCTCGTCTACAGTAGGTGCTTGCTGAGGAGTGCACGACTGGTCAACCCAGTCCCCAGTCCCTGTGGAGTCGTCAGGCCGTTTGGTGGCCCTCCGCCTCTGCTGGGGACCAGCTTTCCCCGTGCTGCCTTTCCTGTTTGCCCAGCCATCCCAGGGCAGCATGTCCAGGGGACAGGAGTGCTGGAGACTGCTCAGAGAGTGCTTCTCCCTGAGGAGGGCCTCCTCCCCGTCCTGATCCTCCTTAGCCCAGAGAGCTGCCCGCTCACGGCCCACTGCTGCTCCTGCTGCCTGACAGCGCTTCCTCTGTGCTGCAGCCTGGCCAGCCTCTGACCCTCGCTGCCAAGGGTGCCTGGGAGCCCTTACCCACCCAGCTGCCCCTCCAGGCTCCCAGCAGGATGGCACTTAGGCCTTTTGACTGGTCAGATGTGCCAGCCCCTATGTGGTCTGGTCTGGTCTCAAAATCACCGTTGGGGAGGAGGGGGATGTTCATGCAGATTCCCAGACAGCGCTCCAGACCAACTAAATAGATTCCAGGGTGTCCAGAAATCTGCATTTTAAATAAGCTCCCACGTGATTCTTATGCACAGTGAAGTTTGAAAACCATTGGTGTGACTTCTTTTCTCGTTTTTGTTGAGGTAGAACTCAAACAACGAGGCACACGAATCGTAAGTGTACACCTGATGAATTTGTCCACGGGGTGTACAGTAGCCCCACGTCACCACAGCCCAGCTGCAGCTCCCTCACAGGCGTGCACTCAGCAGCCCCTGAAGAGGTGGCCATCCGCAGAGGCCTAGAACCCCGATGAGTTCTGCCTGTTTTTGTGTTTCGTATGGTTGAGTGTTTGGCTTCCTTCACTCAACGTTGTGGCAGTGCTGCCTACTCTTAAAAGCCCAAACGACTTCCTTCCCTTCCCTTCCCTCACGTTACTCTCTCCCTCAGGACAGGTTGGCGGGTAGACAGATAGGGACAAACAAAAAGGGAAAGAAAGGAAGCAGCGTTTCCAGGGCCCGACCTGAAGCCACTCTCACTGCAGTTTCCTCGAGTCCTCCCCGGCCAGGCCTTGCGGAAGGGCGTCCTTCAAGCATTAGTGTCTGGAGGCTCAGGACCCGTCGCTGTGCTGCGTGGAGGACTGGGCCCATTCCCCTGCCAGTCTCCCTGTCACAGCTCCTGGGGACACTCATTTGTTGTGTGTGGATTGCCAGAGGCCAGGCACATTCCAGATGAAATTGGCCAATTTAAACTACAAATGAAAAGACAAATGAGATGGAAACTGCACAGAACAAGCCTGCTCCTCGTCAGCAGGCGTCAGTCCTGCCGTGCGCAGCCACACGGCCTAGTTAGGCCTTCCCTCGACTGAGGCCAGAGAGGCTTTTCCGTCAATGGGCAACCCTGTCTCCTTCGCAGCCAGCCAGAGGAGCAGCTCACGAGGCTTTGAGGGGAGCTAGCGAGGGTGCCTGTGTGTGGAGTCGGGGGAAGAGGGGACAGGCAGGGGACACAGGAGATTTCATCATTGCAAAAGAAAAAAATATATTTCAAGCATCTACTATGTGCCAGGCCCTGTGCTCAGTGTTCAGGTTATAAAGACAGACAGGACCTGCCCTTAAGGGTCCCCCAGCCTAGGGGAAGAAAAGAGAGAAAGTGAGATGATGATGACCATTAGCAGAATGGGCAAGGAGAGATGGAGACTCGTCTGTAAAAGGAGAAGCAGCAGCTGGAAGGGAGAAGTGAGGACGCACAGGAGAGCTGGAGATGAGCATACACAGCCGGAAAGGAGGAGCGGGGGCCCACGGGCAAGCCACTGCCGTTTCAAGACCAGGGAGCTACTGGAGCAGCAGGTGCAGAGCTGGGAGGAAGGAACTGGGAGGAGGAGGAGGGGGCCTGCCTCTGACCCCTGGGCCAGGGAAGGACAGCCAGGAGGACAGCCTGGAAGGGGCGTGCTCACAAATGGCTTTACAGACATCAGCTGCTTGGTTCCTGGTAAAGTGAAAAGGAGAGGGGCTGGCAGGGGCCGGGCTCCATCCAGTGAATGGAGTGAACCAGTCAGAACACACTTGGTCAGTGGTTTACTCCCCATTGTGCAAAGAGGAGTCGAGACCCAGAAGTTCTCAACCCCTGGGTCTCTATCTCATGCATTTCTGAGTTGAGAGAGTTGCAGAAAGGCAGGGAATGCAGATTTGTTTTTTTATGGAGCGAAATACAATTTTTATAATAACAATAGCAGACACTTATAAAACACTTACCATTAGCCAGGCTGTTCTAAGCACTTAACATGTGCTAATCTATCTGCATAGTAAATAGGCGGGAGAAAAATCCTAGTGCGTTTCAAAGCCAAAGAGGGGCCGGCCCCGCGGTGGCCGAGTGGTTAAGTTCACGCGCTCTGCTTCAGCGACCCAGAGTTTCACCAGTTTGCATCCTGGGTGTGGACCTAGCACCACCACTTATCGGGCCATGCTGAGGCGGCGTCCCACATAGAGCCAGAGGGACCCACATCTAGAACATACAACTGTGTGCTGGGGGCTTTAGAAGAAAGAAGATTGGCAACAGACGTTAGCTCAGGGCCGATCTTTAAAAAAAAAATCCAAACACAAGTGACTTCTAAACTGTCCATCTCCTCCCCCACCACACACACACGCACACACACACTCACACACACGCACTCACACACACACTCACTCACACACACACACTCTCACACACTCACGCACACACACTCACACTCACACGCACACTCACACTCACTCACACACTCACTCACACACACACTCACACACACACACACTCCCACACTGAAAATTGGTTGTGAACTGTTGACCACTGAAAGCTCCAAGCCAACTCTCCTTTGCTGGGTGACCATGAAGCAGAGGTCCTGGGAGGCTGGATTTGGAAGCAGTCCCAGGAGCACGTGAATGATTCCAAATCTTGTGGGCCGGATATACTCACTCTCTCCCTCCTCGTCCTGAGCTGAAGCGCTCCAAGCCAGGTGCTCAGGGAGAGAGGAGACCCAGGAGAGGTCCTGAAAGATATGGCACTTGGGTGAGTGTCCCTCTCACCAGAGCCTGCTCTTGCCCATTACCAGAGCCAGAATCCATGTGCATGGCACCATGGTGGGTGTCGCCAAGGCTGTCACCAGGGAGCTAGTTTCCATGGTGACAGAGTACACTAGACCCTCGATGTTCTCCAGGGTTACGTCATCGCCCTTCACGAATCCAGGATGAGAGACTACCATGTAATCTTCCCCCATAAGATGCAGGAAGGTATGACCGAGAAACATGAGGAGGATGGCCAGCGAAGGCAAAGTCACCTAACTCTGAGCTGCCGGGAGGTCTCCTGGGGTCTGTCTCGCAGCACTTGCGGGTCAGCACTGGACACTATTTCATGTTGGCCAAGGGCGGGCTGTTAAAGTGGAGACCACTTTATGATAAACCTGAGAATGCCAAGTGTCTGCTGCTTTCCATACCACAGGGAGCAGAGAGGGACTTGGATTAAACGTGGTGGACAACACCTCCATGGTCTCGGACCACCACACTAACACGGGGCAGAGGAGTGACAAGGCGCAAGCCCACAAGGATGAGGGCGGGGACCAAAGCAAATCAGTGATGTCAGTACAATTTTGGAAGTTGAGAAGCCGGCTGACTTGGCTCGTTACAAAAAGAAAAGCCTGGAGGGCCAGTGGAGGAGCCAATGAGAAATGGGCAGACCCCTGCCCCAGGACCACAGAGGGCTCAGAACGGGGTGACTCTGAGGAAGGGTGGGGGATAGGCCCCCGAGCAGGGGAGTGAGACCCGGAGCGCCTGCTCATCCCGTCCAGCAGGGACTGTCCCTGCCCACCACAGCAGCATCCAGGAGGGAGCGTTGTTCCCAGAGGGACTAGACCAACAAGCTCTGGCTTGGGGACATTCATACTAGTATGGGTGGAAATGAGGCAATATACTGAAAAAGGGGGATTTGCTGAAAGTTTGCAAGCCAAATGGGGAAGCCCCTGGCCCTCTTCCTCCTGTGCGCTCTCAGAGCGCTGGTGCCTGGGCAATCGGTGACATTCGGAGGACTCCACAGAAACCTCCCACGGTGGGACCCACCAGTTAACAAGCTCTGCCCGTGTACACTGAGCTCCCAGTCAGCTTCTAAATGTCTCGTAAACATAAATCAGCGGCTGAGGATGACTCGATTTTTAAGGAAAGCATCCAATATAAAAAAGCATAAGCTAAAATGGGAAACAATTTGAAGAAAGCAGGTAGTATGCAGGGAGCAAAAGAGAACAAACACCACCACCACTCCCACCACAATTGATACCTTTGGAGAGAGAAGAGCAGATTTTATGCCCACAGAGCAAGAACAAGGGGCCTTTTTTTAAAAAATATATATATAATTCACATACCATAAAATTCACCCTTTTAAAGTGTACAATTTAGTGGGTTTTAGTATATTCACAAAGTTGTACAACCATCACCATCATCTAATTCTGGAACATTTTCATCATCCCAAGAAGAAACCTCACACCCTTAAGCAGTCACTCCCCATTCTTTCTGCCCCCCAGCCCCTGGCAAGCCCCGATCTACTTTCCATCTCTGTAGATTTGCCTGTTCTAGACGTTTCGTAAGTGGAATCACACGATATGTGGCCTTTGTGTCTGACTTCTTTCACTCAGCATAGTGCTTTCAAGGGTCGTCTGTGCTGTAGCGTGTGTCAGCACTTCATTCCTGTATGTGGCTGAGTAATATTGCACTGTATGGATATTTCACGTTTTATTTATCCATTTATCAGTTAATGGACATTTGGATGATTTTTGTTTTTTAGGAAAAATGCAGAGAACAAGAACGAGTTCTTAGAAATTGAAAATATACTGTTTCCTCAAATGAAAATGATTACTTTCCAGATTGCAGGCATCCACTAGGTGCCCAGCACAAGCCATGAAAAAAGACACAACATTTTGAAATTTCAAAACGTCAGGGATGAAGTGGCAGTTCTGCGGGCATCTCGAAAGAAAGGGAGGCTCTGGGGCAGCAGCATTCTTCTCGGCAGAACCCCGGAAGCAAATAGATAGCAGAAAAATGCCTTCAAACATGAGGGAGAATAGTTTTCAATGTGAAATTATATTTCCAGCCAATTTATCAAGTAATTATGGAGATCAAATAAAGACATTTTCAAACATGCAAATTTTCAAGAAACTTACCACTTTTCCAAAAGTAACTTGAGCATGTGCCCCCCGCCACAACAGGAAAGATGACAGGAACCCGGGAGAGAGACAGAATATTCACTACCCCGGGAAAAAGCCTGCAAGGACTCGCGCCAGAACCGTAAGGTTGTTAGCATCAAAGGTGGAAAAGGTGGTTGTTTACATCTTCTCCATGTGTTTTTCTATGTTTTCTCATTTTTCGATAATGATGCTGTATTGTACCTGAATTGTGGTATATTTGTCAGCAGATACGGAGAGCCAGAGGCAGGAGAGGTACAGAGGAAACAGGACAGGTGTGGCACTCTCAGGGCCACTGGGCTGCGCTAACCACTGTCCCTCATGGCCGGCGCCCCGTCCGACATGTCTCACAGCCCCAGGGCCCTGTTGGTCTGTGTGTCAGTCTGTCTGCCCTGCCAGGCTGAGAGCTGCCCAGGACAGGGTTGGGTCCTGTTTGTCTCGTTTAGCCCCAGTGCCTGGCAGGGAGCAGGCACAGAATCGGTGCTTGCATGAAGGTGTAGAAAGAGGAAGAGAGAGGAGGAAAGAGGGAAAGACTCCCACCAAAAGTAGCCCGCACAGTGAATGAGACCTGGAGTGGGGATGCGATAAAGGTTTTACAGGCCTCCTGGCCTGGAAATCAGAGAGGTTGATTAGAGATCAAGGAGGCAGTCAGGCCTGGGCTTCCTCCAGAGTCCCCCCAGCCTGGGCCAGTGGAGCCAATTCCTGGAGTAAATAATCCCCCAAACACGGAACTTCAGAGTTGAGAGGGACTAGCGGCCGTGTAGCCAAGCACTTTTATCTTGCAGGTCAGCATCAGAAGCCCAGAGTTCCAGCTGCACTTGCACAAGTCACCCCCCTGCTCTGTGCCTCGGTGTCTCCCACTGAAAAACAAGGAAGCCATTGAGGTGTATGCAGCTGCCTCTGGTCTGACCTTCTGAGGATGTACAGCATCCCAGGAGGCCGAGGACCAGCTCACCTTGCTTAGGTGTTGAGGCTGCCCAAGGCACAGACCCCAGGTGAGGGCAGAGCGTGGCGGGAAGGCTCCCCTCCCAGCCAGCTCTCTGCACCTGTGAAGGCAGCTTCTGAAATGGATGCAGGTGCGGCACAGCCTTGGGCCAGCTCTCCTTTCCCCAGAGGCAGACACTGGCCTGGGACAGCAAGTGGGGACCCAGCGCCTACATCAGCATCACCTACTTGGCAGCTCGTTCAGCCTGCAGAATCAGGGACAGAGGAGTGGGAGGGGTTCGAGGTTAACAAGCGCTCCGGGTGCTGTCTGCCAGGGCGCTCTCTGATTTCAGAAATTTGGGAGTAGGCGGGCTGGGACTTGGGTGGGAGGTTCAGTGCTCATAATCGAAATAGCTACCATTTATCCAGGACCCGCTCCACGTGGGGCCCTTTTTGACGTCTCTAATCTTTACAACAACCACACCACAAAGTAGGTATTATTACTCTAATTGTACAGAAGAGAAAACTGAGACCCAGAGCAATTTAACTTGCCAGACCTCACACAGCTAAAGAGACAAAGAGCCAAACTTTTAACTCAGGTCCGTCTTGCTCTCCCACTGCACAGCTCCGGCTCCTTGCTCAGGGCCTAAACCGCTGCTTCGTGCCTGCCTCGGGCTCTGGAGGTGACCAGCTGAACTGGGAGGGGGTGGGTTTGCATAAAGGCAGAGCAGCCGTGGGGAGGGGAGTGGCAGAGGCGAGGGGCCCACTGCCCACCTCTGCCTTTCCCTTGTCCTCTACCTCTCAGGCGTTCTTCAGGCTCACAGGTGCTGTTTCGACAGGGCGGGAAGCCCTCCACAACCTCTGTCTTCCCTCCTCCCCAGCCTCCTATTGTCTCACTAATGAAAGACGCCTTGAATAATTGCCCCTGCTGCGTGTGCAACATCCGCAGGAGAGTGGCAGCGGGTACCGGTGCCCTGCACTGTGGAGACGCCTGGGCGCTGGCAGGAGCCCACTGGGGAAGGGAGGCAGCGTGGGGAGAAAGCAAGTAGGACGGGGAAGGGCATGGAAGGCGGTGGTAGTTCTGAAGGCCTGCAGCTGGGAGGAGAGGGTTGCGGAAGGAGCCCTGAGCGCTCGCACCCAACCACGCCCGGCAGGCCCACACTGTCCCGCTGGAATGGCACGGCTCCCGTTCTGAAGAGCTTGCTGAGCCAGGTTCCTGGCACCTGTCCCCTGCTCCAGCGGCGGCACCTCCCTCAGGATGCGTGCTGTGGCAGCTCACCTCAGCCTTTGCCCTGGCCGTTCCCTCTGCCTTACAGTGACCAAAACCATTCGGCTTGTCCGGGACGGACGGGGTTTTTGGGTCTCAGGACTTTCGTGCTAATGCTGGGAAATGGGGACAAATTGGGCCCCTGCTCTGCCTCCTCCTTATCCATGTCTCAGTCTGCTTGTCCCTCCTCAGAGGCCTTTCCAGGCCCCCCGGGTAAAATGGCACCAAGTCACTCGACCCTGTCACCCTGTTTAGGTCATGAATTAGTTTTCTGTTGCTGCTGTAACAAATTACCGCAAAATTTAGCGGCTTAAACTACACACGTTTGCTGCCTCACAGCTAGTTCCGTAGGTCAGAGGTCCATCTGGATTGGCTCAGCTGGTCTCTGCTCCAGATTTCAAAGGCCAAAATCAAGGTGTCAGCAGGGCTGGCCTCTAACTGCAGGCTCTGGGGAGAAGCTGATTCCGACCGTTGAGGAGGCTGGTGGAACCCAGTTCCTCCTGGTTGTAGGACTGAGGTTCCCATTTCTTTGCTGGCTGGCAGCTCCTAGAGCCCCTCTTCAGGCCTTGTGCATGGCCCCTACGTCTCAGAACCAGCGACAGGACGGGGAACCTGCACGCTTGGAAGCACTCTTCTGCTTCCAGCTGGACAAAGCTCTCTGTTTTTAAGGACTCAGGTGATTAGATTTTTCCCACCCAGATAATCCGGGACACTCTCCCAGCCCTAAAGTGCATAATCTTAATTACGCCCATCGCTTTTGCCACGTAAGTTAGCAGATTCAGCAGGTTCAGGGGTCGGGCTGTGAACATCTCTGGAAGCCACACTGCTTACCATGTTCTTCAGAGCCCTGTCGCTCTGATCTTATCTACTTTCATGTTTATTCTCCTTCTACTGCCCCCCCCCCAGCTCCATGAGAGAAGGGGTGGTGTGTTGCTCACTGCAGTGTCCCTAGCCCTCCTTAGACAGTGCTTGCACACAGTAGGCCGTTGGTGTTTGTTGAATGAATGCTGCAGTGACTTGAGCGCTCAGTAGAAATGGGAACTTCTGGCAAGTTCAGAGATGCCTCCCGGAGCCCACTCCTCAGCTGGGCAGATGGCAGGTGGTCAGGCAGGGGAAACCTCTGAAGGAAGAGCCCACTCCTGGCAGCAGGGCTGCAAGGCCAAGCGCGGCGCCGGCTGACAGGCCGCCAGTGTTCTCCCTCCTCCCGCCAGGACCCCTGACCCACGGTCCTTCCCCGCCTGAGGCTCCCAGAGGGCAGGAGCCTGAGGCTGGGTCCCTGAGGGGTGGTGAAGAGGTGGAGGACCAGTCCAGGAGGCCGGGACTGCCTTGCCTCAGCTGGATTCAAAGCCAGTCCACCTGGGACTTCACACAATTAATTTCCCCAATCTGCAAAACCATCAGCTTCTGAGGGAAAACAATTAGCCCACTGCAAATTGTAATTGTCATCTCACTCCTGATTTTAATTTGGACTAATGAGCGCTAAGTGATTCCAGCTCCCTCCCCCTCCCACTGCCCCGTGGCCCTGGGCCCTCACCTGCCAGCAGGCACTTAACCCTCGGCTGCCCACCTTGTACCGGAGGCGGGCAGGCGGGCGGACGAAGTGGGACATTTTGGGGCTGGCATAGGGCTGGGCCAGGCAGGTGCCACCAGGAGGGAGGGAAAAGCGCCTCAGGCCCACACGGGAGCTGCCTGTTTACAAGGCTCCCAGGCAATCGAAGTTTTATTGAATGAAATGGACTACTGGCTCGCTCCTCTGTCACAGCCCGTTACCTCCGGCCGCGCAGTCTCTGGGAATGCAGCTTCCGGGAGGTCTGCCTGCCTCCCTGGGGCCGGGGTGCCTCTGCCTGGCCTCGCTGCCCCCACCTGCCTCACTGCTCTCCGTGTGGGGCTGTGATTCTGTGCAGCTGGGAGGGGCTCCAGGGTCCATCTGCCAGTCACGGGGCGGTGTGGGAAGTGGCCTTGCACCATTTAGTCTACCCCACTCCTGCTAAACAAACCAGGGCTTCAAGAGGGAAGGGACTTGCTCAGGGTCACGCTGGGACATAGACTCAGCAGAACACGTGGCCCGTCGGGCTGCCACTTGGCTGTCTCCCCTCTTCTTGGACGTTTCTCTCCTCTCTTGCCTGTGGCGTGCACCCAGCACAGTGCCTGGGACACTCACAGCTGCAGGAAGGAAGGAGGAAGCAGCCCGGAGCCCCCTCCTCCACCTTCTACCACGCCGCTCCCTGACGCCGCCTCACTCCCGGTTAGGGCGGATTGAATCGTCCACACTGCTCCCCGATGCTGCCTCACTCCCGGCCAGGTCCAGTGATTGGTTCCTTTCCGCATCGTGCATTATGCCTCCCTGTAGCTGTGTGCTGGGACACAGACGAGACCCTCCCTGCCCTCGAGGCCCTCACAGCCTGGTGGCTTCTGAGTGGGGCTGTTCAGCCTGGGTCCCCAACTCCCGAGAGGTCGCTCTTCAGTGAGAACTGACGCTAAACCCTGAGCTGTGGCGGGTGAAGGAATGAACCCTGGCCCCGGGCTCCTGCCTCTGGCTGCGAAGTGACCCCGAGTTCGTGCACGGCTTTGAGTCACTGCTGCTTGAGGAGTTGGTTTGGAATCAGGGCCCTGAGTTCTTGTCCTGGCTTTGCCCTTGACCCCATCTGTGGCCTTCCACAGACCCCTCACCTGCCTCCTCTGTCCTGAAGCCAGGGCCTTGGCTCTGCTGCCTCCACCCTTGAATTGTGACTGACAGAGCCTCATCCCCGCTCCATGCGTAGTGGAGGCAGCATGGCTGGTGGAAGGGCCCTGGTGTGGTCCCGAGCAGCCGGGGTTGGGGCCTGCCTCTTCCACCGGGGGCCCTGAAGCCTCTGCGTCGCCTGTTCCTCATCGGTAAACTGGGGAAGGTGGTGACCACCTGCCTGGTAACGAGGCCGTGCAGGTGAAGGTGTCTGCAAATCAGCGGACAAGCACGGGGTGCCCACCTGACCCCCTGAGTAAGACCTGCCCTGCCGCACGAGAGGGAGCCGCTGTTTGCCCTGTCGTCACGCCTGCTTCTCAGGTGCCATCCTTCAGTTCAGAGGAAGCGCTAACCTGAGGCAGGTGGGGAGGTGGGAAGCGCATGGAACTGGGCATTGGGAGGGGAAGGGAGGTCGCCTCTCCAAGCCTCAGATTCCTGCGCCACTGGATTGGGTCAGCTCTCAGGCTTCCAGCTGCGAGATCCCGCAGTTGAGAGTTCTCCAGCAGTGAGGGCAGCCTGTGAGTGGCCCCAGTTCCAGCCGTGTCCTGCTCAGGTCCCTCTTCCATTGCCTCCTGAGGGAAGGCACAACTGGCTGCTCCTCTCCCGCGTTCTCTGTATTTTCCCCATTGTCTGCCTCCCAGCCAACCCATGACCCGACCCATTCCAGCCCCGTATCGTTTCCCCACTGCTATCTTGCCTTTGGTGTCTTTAGCTGGGCCACCTGCCTCCTCTCCCTGCGCTGCCCCCACCCCGTGTCTGCCTCCCCCAGCTGCCACATCTCCCTCCCATCCCCTCCTTGGCCTGACCCCAAGGAAGGTGTTGGGTGGTTGGGTCCACAGCCTCAGCACCCGTTCCCCTGGGAGGAGCTTACAGCGCCTCATCACATGCCTGTCTCGTCACTGGAGGAGAGAAACCAGCCCCTCCAGCGTGGCCTGCTCCTCGTCACCAGACATTCTTACCTGCTGCGCAGCGTGACCTGTTTCCCCCAGGTGGCTGGGACTGTCTCCTGCACGTGGAGCTGCTCAGACATGAGAAGAGGTGAGGTAACACTCCGCTCTCCCTTCCCCCTCATGGTCCATCCTCGTCCTTCACCGTCGGTTCGAACCTCCCCTACCCACTTGATGATGGGGTCGACAGAAGTGAAAGCTGCTGGGTGGTGAAGTGGGTGTCGGGGAGCGATGCCGGGGCCAGGGTTCTCGCCAGCCTCAGCAGTCACCAGAGCAGTCCTCGCCTGGGATCTCCGTCAGCGGTTATCAGAGGCCACCTCCGGAGTGTGTGAACTTGCAGGTCCCTGCGTCTCAGCTCCAGAGAATCCGATTCCAGAAGTCCAAGGCAGATTCTAGGACTCTGCAGGATCAACAGGCGCTCTGCTGGTTGTTCTGAACCTGATTCTGGCTTCAGGGGACCAGGGACCCCTCTGTGTGAAACGTCGCTTGATCTGCATCTACCACGAAGAGCTCTTGTCTCCAGCTCTTCCAGACCTTGGAGTTCAAGGTCAGACAGGGAAACTCAGCCCCCCATCCGCAGACTCAGTCAGAAGCCTGGAGGACTGGGCTTCAGGTTGCTATCAGCACCCTCTCTGCCCTGGTCCCCCTAGGGATCCTGATCTCTATCCCCACCCAGCACTGGCTTGGCGAGGTGGGGGCCTCTGGAGAGGAGCAGTCTGGTTGGGGGGAGCAGCTGGGAGCAGGGACAGCTCTGGAGGAAGGAGATTTACTTCCCCAGGGATTGGGCAGTGCTGTGATGCTCCTGGCTCAGGGTTTTAAGGCTTTCCCCACCTTTTTAGACACACTTTGGATCAGAGCCCTTGGAGTTGCTGCCCTGGGCTCACTCAGTGCGTGGTGTCCCCTGGCAGGTCAGAGCACCGTGTTGCACCCCTGCCTTTGGGCCACTTCTGCTACTGCCCTCACCATGACTCCGGTGAGGAAACTGAGACCCACGAAGGTTAAGTAATTCCGATTAAGGGTCATCGAGCTTTGGGAAATCATCTGCCCCAACCTCTTCATTTTATAGCCGACAAAACTGAGGTCTACAAAGGGGTAACAGTTTCCCAGTTTCCCACAGACAGCCGGTACAGAAGCTAAGTGTGCAGCTAACTAGTGATGAGGCTGGGAGAGCATTCAGACCGGCGCCCGGGAGCGGGGTTTATTGATGGTCCAGGTAGCTGGTATCATGCCGGTGTTTTCCGTATTTAATCCTCACAGCGACCTCACGAGGACACACTATATTTTCATGTTTGATAAGATGAGGAAATTGAGACTTGGAGAGGTGAAGAGGCCTCGAGTGAGTGGTGGAGGCAGGATTTGAGCCTCTGTCTTTCTCATCCAGTCTGTGCTAGCGCTGTTCCATAGGAATATAATGCAAGCCACGTATGTGATGTTAATATTTGAGTAGCCACCTTAAAACGTAAAAGGAAACAGGTGAAATTAATAACACATTTAATCCAGTATATCCAAAATATTAGCATTTCAAAATGCAATCAGCATAACGAGTTTATTAGTGAGATATCTTGCATTCTTTTCCGTATGAAATCTTCATGAGCTGGTGTGCATCTGCATGTGCAGCACGTCTCGGTTTGGACCGGGCACACTCCAGATGCTCGAAGGCCACACGGTGGACAGCCCAGAGTGGACTGCTGCTGCACTATGCTGAGGCATGGAGCGCCTGCCTGCGTGGAAATCGGCACCCTGCCGCCGCCCGCTGCTGCCCTGGCATCCTGCTGTCCTCAGGGAGCAGCCTGCTCTTCTCTGGCCTCGCCTG
Source organism: Equus quagga (assembly GCF_021613505.1). Taxonomy (NCBI): domain Eukaryota; kingdom Metazoa; phylum Chordata; class Mammalia; order Perissodactyla; family Equidae; genus Equus; species Equus quagga. The sequence goes on along the minus strand of NC_060279.1, from coordinate 1,226,958 downwards.
CCGGCCAACCAGTAAGCCCCCCACCCTCCTCAGCTCGCTCCTGGAGAAGGCCTTGTTGTCAGACAAGAACCCTTTAAACAGGTGAGACAAAGGTGGCAAATGTCCCTCGTTCACATTCAGGCTCCATCTGGCTCTCCGGGCCCTGTTGAATGGCACTTCTATCAAAACATCTCATTTGGAAACGTCAGAGTGGCTTTTGAGAAGTCATCTGTCCCCCGACAGCGGCTGACAGATGGTGACAGCACGTGGTATCTAGTACACTGTGGACAGCGTCTTTTGCAATTGGGTAGCATTTTATTTATTCAACATGGCGTGAAGTCTCTCTAGAAGGAAAGAAACTGTTAACCCTGCCACACCAGGCTCCTCAGGCCTCCTCTCCCCTAATTTCCAGCCTCTTTTTGCCTGCTTGCTGCTTGCCTACCTGGAGTCAGAATCTTCCGGTCACTGCAGGCCATGATCGGCGGCGCCTCCCCTGCTCCCAGGCCCCCGAAGGAAGCCATAGAGGCTGCTGCTGCCTGCCGGCTCTGAATGGAAGTGCTTGGGGCTGCCCATGAGTCTCACCGGGTCCTGAGACAGCCCCCGCGCAGGAGGGGCCCCAGCCGTCCCCACAGCCGCTCTTCCTTCCTGGGCGTCACTGCTGGTGTTCCCCACCTGCCCCCCAGTGCCCTAGACTCTGAGATGAGGAGAGCTGCCCTCCCTGAGAGGCTGTGCTGCTCCAAGCTGCCCACTACCCCGCGGGCCTGCCATCCCTGTTTTCTCTCAGCTTCAAAGGAAACAAGAGTAGATTTTTTAGAAAGGAACGTTCACTAAAAACTAAAGGAAAACAATAACGTGCCCCCAAAAACACCCGAAAAAGCATAGAAATAAGTCCCAAGTTTTTTCAGGTCAACATTTCTGATCAAAAGTAAAGGCGCTCAAGTCTGTGATGAGATGGGCTGGTTCAGGCTGAGCCGCCTTCCCCCACTTCACCAGTGTTGGGAGTCCCCTCTTTGCTCACCGTGGGGGGGCTGCTCCTCCCCTCCCCGCGTTTCCTCCCCGCCGTTTTGGGGGTTGAGGCTGTGGCCAAGTAGTGCAGGTAAGCAAACATGGTGGGATAGAAGCCTGGTGGCCTGCTCTGAGTCAGAGGGAGAAGGCTCCCTGCTAAACTAGCCTTCCCTCGCCGTGGGGGATGGTGGCACCAGAGAGGGTTGGTTGTAACCTAAACCCTGTGTGGACCAGCGGACCCACATCCAGACATGCTGGGGAACGTCTGTCGGGTGCCACATGGGCAACTGATTCATCCCCTTTGTCTTCTCACCGGTGGAGGAGAAACATCACACACGTAGGCACACACAGTGTGTGTCTTTCCCATCCCTGTTTCCTCGGGGGCTGTGTTAGGATTTCTGGAGAAGGCAGTATCTTGTCAAGAAAAGGACTCTTGCTCTAGAGCCGGACCCACCTACCTCTGTGCCGCGTCTGCCTGGCGCTGGGCAAGGCCGTCACCTCGGAGCCTCGGTGCCCTCGTCTGTGAAGTGAGTCAGGATGCCCATCTCGCAGAGCTAGCCCTAACCCTGCCAGGGTGCCCGGCGGTGAACTCCCTTCCTCATCCCCTCCTTCCTGTCCCTCCCCCTGTGCAGGTGCAGGGGGAGAAGGTTCCGGGGAGACGGGAGTAGACCAGCGTGAGATCCAGATGGGAGGAGCCCACAGCCCTCTCACTGTCACCCAGGCACCCCTTCTAGTCCAGATGCAAGCTCAGCCTCCTCCAGCAGGACCCAGGCTCGCCACCCTTGAGGGGACTGCCACCTTTACAGGAAGCCTTCTGTCAAGGGGCCCTGCTGCTAGCCGGGGTCCACCACACGGTTTCTCTCTTCCCCAGCCCACATTTGTTGAGCCTGACCTCGGGCCAGCCCCGGGGCAGGGTAAGGGGAGCTGGCCAGAGCAGGCCTGGCCCCTGCTGGGGAGAGAGGTGGAGGCCACTCGTGGCTCCTCTAAAGCATGGCAGGTGCTGTGGGAGAAAGAGGAGGGGGCAGCTGTCACCAAGGAGATGACAGTTGAGCTGGCACTTAGAGGGTAATTAAGAGCTCCCTGAGCAGAGAATGGGAGGACATTCCAGAAAAGGTTCAAAGACCTGAAAGCATGGGGAGAACGGCTGGGTCCTCTATGCTCTGGGGGGGGGGGGGGTGCACCTGGAGGGGGGCAGGGCTGGGACTGGGGGGCTGCACCACCAGGGGCCTGCCCTTTGATGGAGGGGAGCCCGTGACCTCTCATCACAGGGTAGAGATGCAGTGGAGGCTGCGCGATGCGGCCGGAAAGCCCAGTGGCAGTTGTGGGGCGTCGGGAGGGAGCACCGTGAGGGACGCTTCCTGGAGGACAGGAGGTCCGGGCAGCCGTGGGGGCCTGGCAGGTTGTGGTCAACAAAGGGAAATGGCTCTGACTGCCATTCCCTCTTCCCGAGCAGCCGAGCCCCGGCGCCCCCTTTTCCGTGATACCGCAGTGGTACAGCACGTGCCTAGAGGGGCACACGTGCCCCATGCCTCCTGGGAAAGAGAAGTCATTCCTGAGCTCCTGCTGTGTGCCAGAATTACCTCATTTAATCCTCAAGATAACTCTGTGAGGTATTATTCCCATCTCATGGATATAGAAACTGACATTCAGAGAGGTTAAGTAATTTGGTCAAGGTCACACAGCTAGTAAGAGGCACAAGCCTCTTGAACTCAAGTCTTTCATATTCTGAAGGCTTTCTTCTTTCCACTCTGCTGTGCAGGGCATTTGGTTCCTAGCTTCCTGAACCTGAGCTCCTTCTAGCCCCTGGGGTTCTGGAGGAATTTGTATGACATTGATGCTGCCTTCATCCTTAGAAGGCTGTCACTGGAGTGACGGGAACAGGAGATGTGCAGCCGTCACAGTGGGAAGAATGAGGCGGTGAGGGAGCACCTCATTGCTGCGTCTGGATGGGCGGCGGCCGCGGCTCCGCCTGGCAGGGCCTGTGATGGTTCTGCTTCAGCTGTTTCCCCAAACTCATCCGAGGCTGCCCTTTGAGCAGGTGGAGTCCAGGCCTCAGGATGCCCGCGGGGCCCTGGAAGATGGAGTCGCCTTTGTGGAGCGGGGCCGGCCGTCCTCAGAACTGACTGGGGCAGAGCGCAGGCTTCTCCCCATCTTGTGGGTCGTGGACCCGACTGAGACTCTGCCACAAACTGTGGAACTCTCTCCAAAACACTGCACTCTGCACGCACGCTCACACACACGTGTTTGCACAACGCTGGCATTTCCAGACTTCGGTCCATCTGTGGACTCGAGAGATTAGGCTTTCTCCCTGGAGATGCCAGGGGAGTACATTTATGGTCACACAGCTCCCAACCGTGGCTCCTTCTGACCCCTCCTCGTCCTGCCGCTCCTGGAGGAAGCGAAGGAAGTAACTCGGATCCAGTAATTTCCTTTCAGGAGTGTGGGGGGAGGCTGAAGGCACTGGCCAATGAGAGCTTTGGCTTCTCCGTCTGTGTAAATTGCTCCAGGTCCCTGCCGCCCCCTCGTCTGTCAGGACGTGGGTGGGCTGCCCCAACAATCAGGAGTGGGCTCTGTGTCTGAAAATTTCCAGGTGCCAAGCTGCTGGGGATGCTGGCTCTGGGAACGCCGGGAGCTCCACCTTGCGCTGAATTGGCTGGAAAATGCTTTGGAGGAGAGGAGCCCGTTGCTGCAAGGCCCTGAGGTCCTCCTCCCTTCCTGCCTCTGCCGCCTCTCGCCCGCGCTGTCTCTGCCCAGCGGGAAGCACGTGCGCTCCTAACAGAGCTGCCTAATCACTTATTTAAGCTAGACGTTTGGTGCATAATGACTCCTGGCTGGGACCAGAGAAGGCCATGAGCCATCCTCTGTAGGGACCAGACCTGTGGACATGTCCTGCTGGCTGTAGCAGCCGGGGGCAGTCTTCCCTGAGGCAGTGCCGGCTGCATGGGGGAGCCCAGAGGTTTGGGGGGCTTCTGGGGACTGCACAAAGACAACTGACACTTGCTCCCTCCTTTACCTACTCTCCTCCCGGGGGGTGATGGAGTGGGGAGGTGGGAGGCGTAGTGCCTGGGGTCCTTTCCCAGCTCTGCCAGTGGCTCTTGAAGGGCAGCTCCTGCGACAGGTCAGTCCTGTGTGCACCTGCACTTGCCTCCCAGCTGGAGGAGACAGAAAATCTGGCAAAACCTGAGGCTTCCCAGGCCCTGGGGTGTGGCTATGAAGCCCAGCAGACTTGCTGTTGGCCCAGAGTTATTAGGTCTGGGGAGAGAGGCGCTAGAGAAATAGAAGCTACAGCCGTGTTAATTATTATTATTTCTATCATTATTACAGAGGCGAATGTTCCCCCTGTTAATTCCCTGGGAAAATGGCTGTGAAAACGAGCTGGCACTGCCCAGGCCTTGTGCCCAGGAGAGCAAGCACTGGCGAAGGAAGCACTGGCCTCCAGACCCACTCCCTCCAAGCCAGCCAAGCATGCACTCTCTGCCTGCTGCCCCCCCACACACGCACGCTTGTGCACGGGTACACATGCACACTCACACATGTGCAGCCCAAGCTGCTCCAGCTGAGAGGAGGTTGCCTAGCTCCTGAAGCTCTTGTTCTTTTTTTTCTCTTGTGATGAGAACTTTTAAGATCTGCTCTCTTAGCAACTTGCAAATATGCAATACGGTGCTATCAACTATAGTCGCCACGCTGTACGTTACATCCCCAGGACTTATTGATTTTGTAACTGGAAGTTTGTACCTTTTGAGCCCCTTCACCCATTTGGCCTCTCCCCACCCCCTGCCTCTGGCAACTGCCTGTCTGTTCTCTATATCTCTGAGTTCAGTTTTTGTTTTGGGGGTTTTTTAAAAAATTCAACACATAAGTGAGGTCATATAGTATTTGTCTTTCTCTGTCTGACTTATTTCACTCAGCATAATGCCCTCAAGGTCCATCTATGTTGTTGCAAATGGCAGAATTTCCTTCTTTTTTATGGCTGCATAACTTTCCATTGTGTGTGTCTATATATGGTGTGTATACACACACACACACACACTACATCTTCTTTATCCACTCATCCATCGATGGACACTTAGGTTGCTTTTGTGTCTTGGCTATTGTGAATATGGTGCAATGAATGAATGAATGGGTGCACTTGTTTTTATCTCAGTGGAGGAAAACTGTCCAAGCAAAGCCATGTGAGGTTTGGAGTATTGGAAACCCCCTGCATTAGTTGTTCTGGAGCTTTCTGTTTACAAGCACACACACATCACTCCGCAGACTCCCTCACAGCCTAGCAGTTGATGTGGTAGTTAAGAGTGAGGTCTTCCATGTCACATAGTGCTGGACTTGAATTGGGGCTTCTACGTGTACTAGCTGTGTGATCTTGGGCAAGTTGCTTAACTTCTCTGAGCCTCCATTTCCCCTCCCGTAAATATAACACTGCAATTCTCATAGGGTTGTTGTGTGGATTAAATAAGAAAAAAAGCTTTGTGAAAGGCCCAGCAGATAGTCAGCGTTCAATGAAGGGCACCTATTCAAATTGAAGGCGCATGTTCTTTTTCCCATCTTACAGAGGAGAAGAAACTGGGGTTCAGTGAGATTGTCCCATGGGTGGGAAGTGATAGAGCTGGGATTAGAACCTCGAGGGTCCCGCCCAGACGAGCTCTCTTCCTGCCAGTCCTTCAAAGGCGGCTCATTCCCTGGGAGACTACAAAGTGGCCGTGTGGACCTGGGCATCCCTGGAGTTAGCCTGTTGACCCTCCGCTGCCACCAGCTCTGTCCTCCCTGGCCTAAACACACAAATGGCCACCCTTCTGGGGACTTCTTGAAGGGCTCAACTGGAGGGTACCTACAGTCGAGGCTGAGTCTCTGCCAGGTGGGCAAGGGAGCAGGGACCGGTAGACCAGACCTGGGAGCCAGGTGGAAGCCCCAGGGGCTG
>NC_060279.1:1186090-1220659 GCF_021613505.1 Equus quagga | reverse complement strand
GGGGGGCGGGGAGGGGAGGGTGCTGGATGAAGAGCGGGGTGGGGAAAGTCCAGAGAAGGGGGGCGGGGAGGGGACGGTGCTGGATGAAGAGCGGGGTGGGGAGAGTCCAGAGAAGGGGGGCGGGGAGGGGACGGTGCTGGATGAAGAGCGGGGTGGGGAGAGTCCAGAGAAGGGGGGCCAGGGAGCGGACACAGGCCTCACAATGAGGGGCCGCGTGCTGGGCTCCCCTGGCTCCGTGTGCTGCAGCCCCTGAAGCCCCTTCCAAGAGGAGAAGCCGCACACTCAGGGGTCCTCATGACCCTGTCAGACAGTGACCGCACATCCTTAAGCTTGGGGGCAAATCCAGCTGTTAAATTTACTTCTCAGCTGTAATGTGATTGTGAATTTCTGGTCTGTGAATTCTGTCTCAAAGCTGTTGTTAATTTATACGATTAGGTAACAACATGCATGTGTATGTGTGTGTACATATATACACACTTGTACACGTATGTACACGCATAGAAATATGCTGAGGTTGTTAAAAGAGCCCTGGCTCTTGCCCCTTACTAGCTGGATGAGCTTGGGCGAGAGGCTTAGCTCCTTTTGGCCTCAGTTTCCCCATCTGACAGTGGGGTAGTATAATAGAGCCATCATGAGGTCTCAGAGGGCAGTGGCGAGGGCCTGGCAGAGAGTAAACACCTCCTGGCTTCCGCACGGCTGCGCGAGGCGCGTGGCACCGCCCTTTTGAGCCCTGAGGAAGCTGAGCCTAGGCAGGTTGGGGGGCAGGCGCTCCCCTTTTCTCAGAGTGTTCGGGTGGGGCTCAGTGCATGTTTGCAGAGGGAAGGCCTTTCGCCCCTTCCTGGTGCAGCTCTGGGCTCTCTCACTGAGCCCGGCTGACCACCTGCCTGGCCCAGGAGCCGACTGAGCCCAGGAGGACAGGGAGCCTCTCCAGAGCTGCCTGGGGGCTGTGCTGGGCTCCCTATGCTTGCTCACACAGCAGGGACGCCCAGAGTCCCTGCCACGGGGGGCAGTCTCAGGGTGCGATCCTTCGCAGGCTCACGGAGCCCTGGAGACCGTTGGCCAGCCCAGGGGCAGGACTGCAGGGGTGGGCTCCCAGAGACAGGCCCAAAGTCCTCTCCACTTAGGGCCGAGTAGGCGTCATGTAGTTTCTTGGCAGGTCATGCCTTTTTGGTTTCAAGCCCTCTTACCGAGGAAGTTCTTCCCCACATCCAGCCACAGTGTCCTATGCCATATCATCTGGTTTCCTAGCCTCTGGTCCTCAGAGGAGATGGACTTGGCTTCGGGTCCCAGCCAGACGCTCTGGGAGGACCAGGAGGAGAGGTCGGGGCCCCTGAGCACGTTAGTGAGTCCTCGGGCCGGGGTCTGACCTTCCATGAGGCACGTTCACACATTCTAGCCCTGGTAGGTTAGGAAATCAGGGTCCTGGAGAGCCTGACTCCCACCCCAGATTCACCCTGGAATTGTCTTCCTGGCTGGGAGATTTGAGTGGAGCCCACTCTGCGGGGAGAAATAGGAGGAGACCACCAGCCTTACGGGGCAGCAGAGGGCAGTGCTGCGGCCCGCGGCCCAGCAGCCAGCCGTCTGCGCTTGCTCCTCTGCTCCGTACTCCTTGCAAGATCTTGGGCAATCTGCTTGATGGCCTGAAGCGTCAGTTTCCTGGTCTATAAACTGGGGAGGCCAGAGTTCCTTCTCCAGGGGGTGGGAGGGTTCAGTGAGAGGATGTGTGGGAAGCACTCAGCTTGGTGCCGGCAAGTGAAACGGGCCATTGTGAACACAGAAGCTGGGGGGCAGCCCTGAGACGTCGCGCGTGGGGCGCTCTGTGAACGTACTACGTGGCACCAGTGCTGCAGACCATGCTCCCAGACTGCTGCCTGCAGCCTGGTGCCAGGCGTGGCGCTCAGGGGAAGGGAGCAAGCAGTCTCAGCTGGGGTCCCCCTGCGGTCAGTGAGTGCTTTCATGAAGCTGAAGGGAGGCCACCAAAAGCAGAGAAGGGAAAAGAAAACCCCAGCAAATTCTCGTCTGTGCTCCGCAGCTCCTGGGGGAACTGAGCCGCATAATACAATGAGATTTAATAAAATGCCTTTAACTCACAAAGTTTGTCTGCTGCCAGCTCCTTAATTAAATTGCCTAATGCTGCTCTGCAAGGGCAGCACAGACTCCCGTGTTTAAGGAGCAGGGTGTTGCCATGGCATTCCCTCAGCAGGGCCAGCGGGTGTGTGGGAGCATGCAGATGTGGTGTGGGGTCGGGCCCCTGCCCGCGTGTCCTCCCCGCCGCACACTCACACACAGGCACACACACGTGTGCTGTGGTGGTCAGACTCTGGTCTGGTTTTCCTGGGAAAGGATTTCATCCTTGCTAAGAATGCTGAGCCCAGGCTTGAGAAACGGCGACTTGGGGCCATTTGAGCAGAGCAGAGCTGGCCAGCTAGTATGGCTGTGGCGGGTCCAGGCACAGCCCTGGGCACTCAGGGCAGCCTGTGGGGCCTGGGGCAGCAGGCGTCTCCCCACCATTCTCTCCCGTGAAAGCAGCTGCCTCCATTTCCCCAGGTGCACTGTACGAATGCACTTGTCTGTGTGCACCCCGACTTGAGAAGGGTGGGGAAGCGTGGACTGGAGTCTTCTTGGTTTGGTGAGAAAGGGGTATGTTCTTTCACACATGGAGGGTAGAGGAAAGAGAAACTCACCCACTTGTGCAGTTTCCCTTCAGATACAATGGTTCTCGGTCCTGGCTTCACCTTAAAACCAGGTGGGGATTTTTCCCCAATGTTTTATTATGGAAACTTTCAAACATAGGGCGAAAGTTGAAGGAATGTTGCAGTGAGCAGCCGTGCACCCACCACTTAGATTCTGCCATTAGCCTTCTCTTAGACATGCTTTATCACATCTCTCTCCATCTCTCCATCAATCCTTCTTATTTTTGGTGCATTTCAAAGTAAATTGCAGACATCAGTACCCTTCTCCCTGAATACTTTAGTATCAACAACTGTGGAGTTAAATTTTTGTTTACAGTCTTTTTTTCTCTATTGATGTAAAATTTACATACAAAGAAATCCTACAGAGTTTTTTCTTTTTTAATAACACCCCTGCATCCTACCCGCCAAGGTTGATTTAATTGGTCTGGAGTGGGACGTAGGCATCATTATATTTTAAAAGATTCCCATATAATTCCATGGTGCAGCCCAAGTTGAAAAACATAGATAACAGGAGGCAAAGGATGGCCATTTTTATCCCTGCACGCCCGGGCCTGTGCCCTGCTTGCCTTGCTGCCCTCTCCCCTCCTCCGGTTCTCTCCGTGTGTGCCTCACACGTCTATGTTCACGCTTCTTTCAGGGTGACCTCTGTGTCCACGTGAATCTACTTGTTCTCATGTTAGTGTTACAGGGCTCTCATCGTTTAATGTATGTTTACCAGGGGTAGAAACCATTTGAAACAGTTCAGATTCTGTACATGTCACAGCAATGAAGCCATACAAATTTTCTTATGATGGTCAGGGTGCTTATGGTGACCGGATTGTGGAGATGGATGGAGGAGCTGGTGATGTTAATGGAGGGTGTTCAAAGTGATGTGTGGTGATGGCAGCCAGCCTGGGGGTGGCAGGGGCCGCAGTGGGGCTGGTGATACTGATAAAGATGGTGGGCTGCAGGTGGGTGACCACGTGGCCGCATGGTGGTGAACCTCAGTGGCGGCAGTGTGGGGTGAGATGGTGGGCTGCAGGTGGGTGACCACGTGGCTGCGTGGTGGTGAGCCTCAGTGGCGGCAGTGTGGGGTGAGACGGTGGTGGTTCTCGTGCGATGCTGCTGGCGTCGCCCTTCCCTGCGTGTGCAAACACATGCTCATTCGCCTCACTGACTCCCATCTGGGAAGAGTGCTGGTTGTCACGTGGCAGGAAGGTTGGTTCCCCCATTGGGGAACCCCACTGCTGTAAGGTCCGGCTCCTTCTGAAATTCTGGGAGACCACCTGAGGACCTTCTCCCACTGGAGCCCTGGGAGAGGCCCCGACGGTGCGGCAGCAGCTCCGTGCTTGGCCACCCTGTTCCACTGCACTTTACAGTCAGACTCCAGTGTTTAGTACCAGCGATCGTCAGGAACGTTTATTTGAGATGAACAGTTCTGGGAGCCAGGCAGACTTGGTGTGCCAGCCATCTCACGATCGATAGAGGTTTTATTTGCTGCCTGCGTGGTTTCCTGTTCCTTTCCTGCCTGGTAGGCTCGAGGGAGGGCAAAGGAAGAGTGGCCTGGGTCCTCCTCCCTGGCCGCAGGCCGTCAGGGCAGAGAGGGGTGATGGCCGAGCCCTCCTGACCTCTCCCCGCCTGCGCCCTCTGAATTGTCCTAGGCACCAGGCTGCGAGAGGTTTAAGGATGAGAGTGAGGTTGGGCTGCTAAGACTTACTCCTTTTTTAAATATATAAATAAGCCCAGAGAATGGTGCTGAAAAATACCTTTAAAATAATGTTATCCAACCCTGAAAGGGGTTTTACAGATGAGAAAACTAGGGACAAGTGGGCGGCACACAAAATCCCTGTTGGGAACGACGGTAAGATACCCTCATGTTTGCATTCCCTCTCCCATCGCCAAGACGCCTCACGCCGGGACCTCGTTAGACCCAGACCCCACCTGCGGGTCGCCGGGGGATCTCCTGCCCCTCTGACAGCCGGCCTGAGCCTCTTCCCAGATTCTTTCCACCAGCGATGAGCCTGGTGACGCCTGTGTAGCACATTCAGCTCATAGTGGGTGGTTCACACCAGCCTTTGCATTGGATCTGTACGACAGCTCTGTCTTATCCCCATTTCCAGAGGAGAGAGCTGAGGCTCCCAGAGGTTAAGCATCTAGCCAAGCTTGCACAGTTAGTAAGTGGCAGGTGGGAACTACAACCCAGGGTCCCAGTGTTTGTCTCCTGGGGCTGCGCTCGCAAACTGGATGGCTTCAAACAACAGGAACATGTTGTCTCCAGTTCTGGAGGCTAGAAGCCTGAAATAACAGCGCCATCAGCGCCATGCTCCCTCTGTACCTGTGGGGAGGATCCTGCCTCGCCACCTCCGAGCTGCTGGGGCTGGCCGTTGGTCTTGGGTGCTTCAGTCTCTGTCTCCGTCATCACGTGGCAGTCTCTGTGTCTGTGTCTAAATGTCCCTCTTCTTATAAGACACCAGTCTTATTGATTATAAGGGATTATAAGGTTATAAGATTTTAATTAAATTTAATGTTATAATGTTAAATGTAATAATGTTTTAATGTTATAATTATAAGATTATAGGGCCACACCCTAATCCAGTATGACCTCATCTTTACTTGATTGCATCTTCAAAGATACTTAATTTCCAAATTAAGGTCCCATTCACAGGTACTGGGAGTTAGGACTTCACTGTATCTTTTGAGGGGACTCAATTCAACCCATCACAGTCCCCAACCCAAGCCTGTGGCCCTCACAAGATGCCATTTGCATCCTGGGCTCCATCCTGTCCATTTCCTCCTCCCCATCTTCTGCTCCCAAGGACCAGGTACTCCCCTCTCCTGCAACGCAGAAAGTGGGGCTGGCTGGCAGCACCTTTCATCTTCCACTCTTCCCGAATTATTACAAGCTACTAAGGTAGGATCATGAAATATAGGTGGGCTTTCTGTCTTTTTTATTCCCAGACAGTAAAAATCATTAAAGCTTGCTCTTAATTAGTTTAATTTCAAAGCTTCTAAATATTGATTTAACCTCCACTCCTTTGTACTCCCCACAGTCGCTGAATTATGCCTGTTATTGATCACGAGCGGCAGCGTTTCCATCCACCGGGCTCAGGGGCCCTGGGAGCTGCTGGTCCCCCAGTGGGTATGCTGGGCTCAGAAGGCGTGGACGGGCGTGGGGGAGAGGGAGCCCCTGCCAGATTAGGAAGGGCCTTCCCTTGCAGTAGGCCGGGGGCCAGTTTCTTTCTCATGGGTTGGCCTGGGCTCAAGGGAGTTTGAATGAGGAGAAGTCCGCTGGGAATCTCCACCTTCCATTCTGGGCTAGCGGAGAGCTGGGCAGCGTTGGGGGAGGGTGGTGTGGGGCCAGGGTTTGGAGCACAGGCTTTCGCCTCAGCCAGAACCTTGTTGAAGTCCTGGCTTCACAAGCTGGATGTTTTCGGGCAAGGTGTCCACCCTGTCACATCTGTGAAGTGGGCGAGTAATCCCGTATCCTAGTTGTGGTTACGAACGCTCAGTGCAACCACTCAGGCCCCTAACCCATGGCCCCGCTCGTCATCTGTCCTCAGTCAAGGGCCGCCGTTATCAGCACTGCTGCCCACCGGGGAAATCAGGACTAGGCCTGGAAGCACGCTGTCTTCTAGGCCTGGCTCCGTTACTGGTTTGCTGTGTGACCTTAGCCAAGTCACTTAACATCCTTTCCGTTAAAATGAGGTGATGGCACCTATGACCTTACAAGGCTCTTGTGAGGATCATATAGGCTCGCGGATGTGGGAGACTTTGAACTGAAGCTGCGGCCGATCCCACTAGATTGTTGTGGTTATTGATGGCTCTGGTGCTCACAGCCTCAGATGCCCCCTCGGCCGCCCTCTGCCTGTGGTAGCGTGTCCAGACCAGTCTGGCTCCGGCCGGTGCTGCAGCCCTTCAGCACATCACCCGCACTCTGGGGGTCCACCTCACGGCGTCCCCTGGACGTGCACGCTGCCTTCCACAGCTGTGCTCTGCTGGCCTACTGAAGCAGGAGACACTTCCTTGTAAATTTTTTTAAACAACTTTATTGAAGTATAATTTGCATACCATCGAATCTGCCTGTTTTTTTGTGTGTGTTTTAAGATTGGCACCTGGGCTAACAACTGTTGCCAATCTTTTTTTTTTTCTGCTTTATCTCCCCAAACCCCCCTGTACGTAGTTGTATATCTTAGTTGCAGGTCCTTCTAGTTGTGGGATGTGGGACGTCGCCTCAACGAGTGGTGCCATGTCCACGCCCAGGATCCGATCCCTGGGCCGCCCCAGCGAGCGTGTGAACTTAGCCACTTGGCCACGGAGCCGGCCCAATCTGCCTGTTTTTAGTGTAAAATTCAGTGAGGTTTAGTAAATTTCCTCTGAATTTTTGCCCAGCTTCTCACATGAGGCAGAGTCGTGTTCTCTCCTCTAGGCCGTGCCCTTGTGGGCCTTGGTGACTCCTTCTCTGACAACTCTTATGCTTTACTGGAGTGTTTTTTTAAATCTGTGCCTCCCCCTGCCCTCCGCATAACCTAGTACCCCAGTCCCTCCCAGTGCCGGCATACCATCGGGCTCTATTAACGCTCATCAGGCAGAGCGTCCCCTTGTGGCCAGGACAGAGAAGGTGAGGGGTCTGGAATACTGGAGTGTTGTCTGTCAGGACAGTGATGAGGAGCTCTTCGTATGCATAGCTTTACCAGAGCGGTCCGCCGGCACTGTTCTTATTCACAGAACTCTAATCTCTGCTGCAGGGGCCTTGGAGATGACCCGGGGGCACCTCTCAGCACCAGCCCCCATCAGAGCCGCCTGGAGGGTTTGCTCCAACACGGTTGCTGGCTCACCTCCGTTCCCGATTCTGGAGGCCTGGGGTGGGCTCGAGAACCCGAATCCTAACACGTTTCCAGGAGAGGCTGACACTGGTCCAGGGCCCACAGTTTTAGGACTGGTGCTCTAACCCATCCCTCACTTCACAGATGAGGAGCCCGGGCCTGGAGAGGTAAGGGGACGGATTCCGAGGTCTGTCCCTAAGCCGGGACGAGAACCCAGCCCTGTCCTGTGTCCTCTACCACGGGCTCCCGCACCCTGACCTCTGCTTCCCCCTCTGGCTTCAGAGAAGCTGGATGAGGGTAGAGAAGGTCGGATGGAGCTTCTGAGAAACGCTCTGCACAGGTCTGACCCCGATCTGGGGAGGGGACTGCTGAGGGAGAGCCCAGTGGGACTGGGGAGGGGTCCCAGGAAGGAATGGTCAGGGCAGGCCTCGAAGAGGTGGTGCGGACTGACAGGCCGTTCTCACGGTGGTGAGGGGGCCAGAACTGCTGCAGGGCCTCAGCTGCAGCCGTCCGTCTCCAGGCCTGGCCGCCAGAGCCTCCGGAGGAGGAGGTGGTAGTCCGGCCGGCCCACAGCTCCTGCTCTGATCTCTCTCGGAGCTTCATCTGGAGGCCTGCTGACGGGATGGGTGGGTCTCCTTTCCTCTCCGCCTTGTCCATTTTCATTCTGGTTTCATTTTCCTTTTCCATTGGAAGAGGTTTGGCCTTTCTCCTTGTTTAACCGGTTTGTTCCCCATTCTCTCTGCCTCTTTCTCTTCGTCACCCAGGCCCCAAACCTTCTCCCCAGGCACCCCCACCCCACTATGCCTTGGGGGGGTCCCTCCCTCTGCACTGCAAACCCTGGAGAGGGGAACTCACATCTCCAGCTGGTGCCCGTTCACCTCAGACCACACTGGATACCTGTCGGGTTTCCCTCTCTGTTAGTTCTGGGGCCACAAGCCACAGAGCTGCCCCGGAGGAGCGCACCGTCTGAGAGAAGATGAGCATAGTATTGGACGTGGGCTGTTCGAGGATGGGGGAGATGCAAGGGATAATTACTCGGGGTGGGCAGTGCTCAGGGAAGCCTTCAGCGACTGAATGTGCATTGAGACCCCAGAGTGGGAGGGATTCCTGAGATACACAGTGAGGAAAGGGACTTCTGGGCAAGGCCCCTGCATGTGCAAAGGCACGGGGGCAGGAAAGAGCCTTTTTGCATCTCTCTGGAGCTTTCTCCTCCTTTCCCCTGCGCCTAGCTACTAGGGACCCACTGTGTCTGAAGGTGTGTCCTGGGGCCCTGGCTGCAGGAGCAAGCCCTTCAAGAACGCTGCAAGGTCTGCCCAGCACCTCATCTGATTCTGGGAAGGAATTAGAGGGGGAGGTGGGAGAGGCTCCGCGGCTGGGCTGGGCTGCCCTTCTGGCTTGTGCCTGGGGCCTGCATAGAATGTCTGGGCTGCCATCAAGCAGGGACACTTAGAACTCTGCTAGGAGGGGCCCTCTGCACCCTCCCAGGGAGCATCTGGGGAACCGGGAGCTGCTCGCCTGAGCTGGGAGGAGCTGGGTTGTTTATGGGTGAGCGCTGTGCCACGCATCAGCGAGCTGTCCATGAGCCGAGTCCTAGAGCCACCCTGAAGACCAGAAACTAGACCCGGGTTGGAGGCCTCAGGGAGGGCTTATAGTTGACGCAGGAGAGGGCAGCTCCATCCGGAAGGAGCGTCCACCTGCAATGGGAGGGCTCCCAAGAGAGGGTGCCCGCCTTAGAGGCCACGTGACCATCAGCAGGGCCAGTCTGGTGCTGGCCTGGAACGAAGGGGGTTTAGAAGCCAGGGGCTGTGCCCCACCGCACTGAGGTGGGTAAACAGGGAAAGGGGTCTCCTGAGCGCCAGGTGCGTTACAGACATCATCGTTTCACTTTTCCCCCGTGAGGTAGGCTTTCTGCCGAGTTTCAGAGGAAGAGCCTGATGAGGAGAACATTCAAGGTCACATGGCCAGCACCGGGCTCTAAAGGCCTCATTTGAGGCACTACGCTAAGCCCTCAGAAAGGTGGCTGGAGTCCACAGGATTTCTGGAGGGGCAGCCTGAGACAGCTCCAGGTGGGTGAGGATCAGAGCCCCCGGAGGCATAAACCTGAGTCAGAGAGAAGTGCCTTCTCCCCCGAGGGGGCTACAGTGGCCGCACAGTGGCCAGAGCCGGGGGCAGGGCGCCGGCCCTGTGTGTCCCCTTCCAGCTGGCGAGTAGGCAGGCGGAAGAGGCCCGAGCCCAGACTCTGACCCACCTGGTCTTCTGGAGCTCTGAAACAGCCAGCCAGCCCCTTCCTCTCTCCCCGCCCTGCACTTCCTTGCCTTTTTTCCTTCCTTACCTCCCACTTTTCCCCCTTCCACAGATGTTTTCTAAGCTCCTACTGTGTGCCAGACTGTTGGAGGAACTGGCACTTGGAACACAGTTCTTTCCCCTGAGAGGCTCACAGTCTGGTGGGAGAGACAGACAGTAACCAGCCAGTTTATGATGGGGGGATGCGGGGCACAGTCGGAGCCCAGGAGAGGGGCAGTGGGGTCAGAGAAGGCTTCCTGAGGATGGGCAGGCGGTCAGCAGAGGCCTGGCAGCACCTGGCAGTGGGACTCAGCCTGGCGCTGCTCCCTGTGCCCTGGCAAGCCGGCTCCGCTCCCCTGAGCCTTCTTTGGTGCAGTGCAACCAGACAAAAACAACTGTGTGCTGCCCGCTGGCACCCCCACTCCTAATTCAGAAGGAACAAGCAGGCTGCCTTCCAGGCTTCCAGCTCTAACACCCTCCCTGCGGCCCAGCCAGCTGGGGACCTGGGCACGCAGACATTTCTGCCCGGGGACAAGTCCCTTCCCTCCCAGGCCCAGGAAGGAGTTTTTACTGGAACACGGACTCCTCTCACTCCAGCAGGAGGGGCTAGCGAGGGTGGACATGAGAAAGCTCGTCCTTCCCAGGAGATGCCCACCCTCCACCATCACCCATTCTTGGAAGTCAGCTTCAGCACCACCATCACGGAAACAGAATGGGTTTCCGGTGAATGAGACACACCTGGGCCCAGATTCGGGCTCTCCTACACCCTAGCCGGGAGGCTTCAGGCTGATCCAGTAGCTTCACTGGACTTGAGGTTTCTCATCTAGAGAGGACCTTTCTCACAGGGTTGTTGGGAGGATGGGAGGAGGTACACAGAATGGCCAGCAAACAGAAATCCTGGCTCATAGAAGGCGCTGGAGAATGTCACGTCTTTCCTCTGGAACTTTGCTTTATGTCATCCTTCCAGTGGCATCACCAAGAGTTAAAGGGACTCACCAAGAGAGACACTCAGAAAATAATGGTTGTCAAGCTTTTGTATTTGGGACCCAGAGCAAAAAATGCATGATTTTGCATCATGTCCCTGTACACGTGTGTGTGCGCGCACGTGCGTCACAAAATGCTTCTCAAAATAATGCCTAATCTAGCTACATACAATGCACTCTGATATTTACTATTTTATTTCACTTTTTAAAAAAATGCAGATCATGACCCACTTTGAATTGTTTTCATGACCTGCTAATGGGTTGCAATTCACAGTTTACGCAGTAGAACACGTCCCACCCCTACAGGGAAATTCTGCGCTGCACGCTGGGCTAGGCTCTGGGGATGCAAAACTCCATCACCATCGTTCCCCGGAGGAGCTTCCAGTGGGGCCGTGCAGCCACACTCGCACGCAGCCTGGCAGCAAGGAAAGTGCTATGTGCACGTCTGTTCAGTCTCAGGGACGCCGGGGGAGTAACCACCCTTCTCAGAGGGAATCATGGAGAGAGCCCCAGAGGAAGTGGCATTTGGGATGGGTTTTTATGACTGAAGAGGAGTTCAATAATTGAAGTTGGGGAAGGGCTTTGCAGGCAGGGTGAGAGGCTGGAGGTATGGAAGGAAATAGCAAGTCTGGCTTGACAGGAGCACGGGGTGTCTGGGAATGAGAGGCTCACTCTAGGGTGAGGAAGAGAGACCGAAAGAGGCCATTGTAGGGTCCAGACAAGAGATGGAAAGGGAAAGTAAGTGCGAGCACTGTGGGGGTGGGGGGGGTGGGAGGGGCAGGTCAAGATGGCAGCGGGATTTCCAGTCTTGGAGACTTGGATGGCAGCGCTGACTGACAGAGATGGGACCGAAGGAGCAAGAGCAGGTTTGGTGGGAGAAGCTGGACTTGGGACAAGTTGAGGGTGAGGGGCCTCTGAGACGGCTGGGCTGGGAGGCCCAGGGCAGTTTGAAGCGAGTCTGGGTCCCTGCTTCCCGGCCACCCCTCAATTGTCCTCTCGCCTGGTGCCCCAGACTCTGTGGTGAGGAGACCCAGGGGTCTGGCAGCAGAAAGGGGGTCGCAGCGCCCTCCTAGGGGTGGCCCAGAAGGGAGGTCGGATGAGGCTCACAGGGCTACAGTACCGCCTGAGCAGGGGGGAGGCGGTCGCACATCTCCCCGCCCCGAGGCAGGGGGGCACTCAGGCCCAGGCCTAAGGATTCCGGCCCTCCAAGGCACAGAGCAATTTCTAGATATGGGAATTGTAGGACAAGAAAGAGGGATCGGTCCCCCTCCCCGGAGATCACTGATGAAGCGTCAGATGTGGAGAAGCTACAGCCCAGTTTGAAGCAGGAGGATGAATTAAGCAAATTGCAAATCTGAAGTTCTGGAGTTCCCTGGTGCCAAAGTCAGCTATTTCACAAGACCCTGCTCCCAAACTGTGATGGAGAAGGAGGGGTCGTCTGGGTTTAAAGGATGAAGCTGGTTGATGGTGGTAGAAATCAGGACAGTGGCTCACTCCGGGTGGCGGCTGGATATTGCCTGGGAAGGAAGCTTCCCCACTGCTGGAAGCATCCACATCTTGTTCTGGACGCAGCTGTACCAGTATCTACAAATGTAGAAATTGGTTGAGCTGTACACTTGGGGTTGGGGCCATTTATGCACTCTCCTCTACATATGTCATACCTCGATAATATGAAAAAAGTTTATTACAAAAGGTGAGAGAGAAGTATGTGTAAGATGGAATGAGAGGCGCTTCGTGCACTCACACCCCGTGCTCCTCCCAGCAATTCTGCAAGCAGCGTGTTGTCCCCATTTGCCAGCTCAGGCGTTGGAGGTGCAGGTGACCACTCTGCCAAGGTCACACAGCAGAGGCAGAGCCCGGCCCAGACTCTGACGCAAAGCCCAGGCTTCCTCCCCTCCACCACTCCTCCCTTGCACCAGTTACTTATGGAATTCAGATTCCAGATCAACGCTGAGGTCTCCTCCAGCTCTGAGGTCCTGGTTGTCTGTGACTAAATGAGAGGTGGGAGTGAGGAGCCATACTCACGTCCCAGGAGGCACTGGAGGCCAGGTGCACAGATGGGGTGCTGGCCCCCCCTCCCTCTGCATCCCTCCCACCCAGCACTTATCTGCTGGTGAGGAGGCCGGAGTTTATCAGCGCTACGCTCAGTTATGCTGCCCTTCTGTCTCCGCAGCTCAGGGGGGCCCTGGCACTGAAGCAGCGAAGACCAGGCAATCTATCACCTGTCCCCCGCCAGCCCCTCCCCCTGGATCCTCGGCTCCCAGGGGCTGGGCGGAAGGCATCAGGGAGGGTGGAGGAGTGGCGAGGAGGCGAGGGAGAGACTGCATCCACCAGCCACCACCCCACCGGGAGGAGCAGGATCTCACTACTGGCTGGAGTGACTGGCTAGGAGTGGGGACCAGAGAAGGAGGGAAGGGAGAAGGAGCAGCCCAGGCCCTGACAAGGCTTCTCCAAAACTCTTCACTTAGAGCTTTGCCAAGGGTCTTATTTTAATACGGAGGGTAAGGGATCAATTCCACACTTTCTGCTCAATCCAGAGCAGCTGCCTGGAGGAGGTGGGTCTGACTGGGCTTGCAGAGCCAGCCCTTCCAAGAAAATCTTTGCCCCTGGGGTGGGCAACCCTGTTGCCTTGATGTGGCCCCAGGGCTTTCAGTCTCCTGTCACTGAAGGCCATGGCTGGCCAGCAGTCCCTGCACCAGGAGCAGCCCTCAGCTCCCAGTCAGGAGGCAGGCTGAGGTCTGTGGGCAGCCTGCTGGCTGTTGGTCCCTCTGGTTCCAGGCCCAGCCACGCTTACACAGGAACAGGGCCTTCCCCGTGCTGTCCCCCAGGGAGTCACGCTGGCCAGAAATCAAGGAATGCTGCTGAGGGGCCCATCAAGTAGCCACAGGGAGGAGGTGCTGAGGGCCCAGGTCACCTGGAGGGATCCGCACCCGAGGCAGTCACTCCGAGCCCCCCGTGCACACTGCTCCTGGGAGGCAGGCATCCATCTGCCGGGCGTGACTCCAGAGAGCCAAAGACCTGTGTTCTAATCCAGACCTGCCACCTCTCAGTCACTTAACCTCTCAGAGCCTCAGTTGCTTCCCCTGCAAAATGAGAGTGAATAATCCCTTCTCTGTCTACACACAGAGTTGATAGGGGACTACACGTTTCACTATTTGTATCCCTTGGGTACCCTCTGCATGCTCAGGCCTACACTTGGTGCTGTGGGGCACAAAAAGCACATAAGACACCACCCCTGCCACAAGGAGCTTCTCATCCAGTTGAGGGAAATGTAGACGTGGTAGTCTGAACTCGCACTCACGCCAGAAGATTATGGAGAGAAAACAATTCGCTTTCCCCGCAGCTCCTGGCAGACTGCTAACCAGCCTGCACGAGTCAGCCTCATGCCCAACAGCCTTCAAAGGGGGCGGCCGCGGGTGGGCAGTGGTCAGTCCCATCCTGGAGGGGCCTCATGGAGGCGGAGGATTGGTCTGGGCCCCTGCCAAGCCTTGGGGTCAGAGGTGCGAGCAAACGTGAGTCATCAGTCTGCTGCCCCTATCTTTCGATGGGCTCCAGACAACTGCCTCCCCCAGCCACCCGCCCACCCCAGGGGCCAAGGAGGAGGGTGCTGCCAGTCTGTGGAGGTCTCTGATTAAGGGTTGGTGTGTGTGTGTGAGAGGAAGATTGTTGCTGAGCTAACATCTGTGCCATCTTCCTCTATTTTATGTGGGATGCTGCCACAGCGTGGCTTGGTGAGCAGTGCTCAATCCACGCCCAGGATCTGAACCCATCAACCCTGGGCCACCGAAGCAGAGCACGTGAGCTTAACCACTATGCCACCAGGCCGGCCCCGTCTAATTAAGTTTTAAATGGTTTCTTCATCATGAAGGTGTTAGAATAAAGCATTAGAGGAGGGGAGATGCCTCAGCTCAGGTAGGGTCTGAAGGCCAGGGAGATGCATGGGGCCTGGCTCAAGTTCCCTCTCCAGCCACTCCAGCCTTCCCTCCTCTGGACAGCTGTCTTGGGCTCTCGAGACCCTTTGTGTTGTTCGTCCTGCCAGAGTGGCACTCTTTAAATGTGTGACGTGTTCTCTATTTCTGCTTACACCTTCCACCCCGCCTGGGGGCTGCGGTGGCCCACAGTGGGCCAGCTTCATGGGGCCTGCTCCCCCTATGAAGTCCTGTAGCTGGAGAGCCCCCCACCCCTGGGGGGGTGAGTGGAGCTGGAAGGAAACTAGCATTATTGAGCTCTTCTGTGTGCACCACACTCAGCTCCTTAATCCTTATGGCAACCTCATTTGATGCCTAAGGAGCAGCCGCTCAGACCAGTCCATATCTCTTCCAGGGCACTTTGGCTGGAAGTGGTGACAGTGAGATCTCTTTGCTGGTAGGTTCTGCTGTGTTGTGCCAGGTCTAGGCAGGAGGCAGGGCCTCTGGTGCCTAAGTGACAGGCCCACTGGCCTGAGATCCAGTTCCCTGTCAGGCCTTCCAGGGACCCAGCTGTCCCTGCTGCCTCTCCACCCACACAGCACCCCCACGAACTGTCTCCTCCTTCCTGACCGCCAGTCACCGGCTTGGATGACCGGTTCCAGGCTCCCCTTGCACATGCGTGTGTGCACATGTGTTTGCCCTGAGTTTTACGTGTCAGTGCACACACCCCTACGCAAAACCTCTGCATCTGAAGCCACGGGTGCTTTTCCCACCTTCAGAAATATCTGCAGCAGAAGGTGGGAAGTAGTCAGATGTAAGCAAGCACCCGCTCTTCCTCTGAGGGAGGGTACCACGCCTCCAGCTGCTCCCCTTCCCAGCCTCAGCATCCTGGAAGTGGGATGGGGGGCAAAGAGCCTCCGTGGCCAGCTGAGGGCACCTGCCTGGAAGGTGGTAGGAGACACAGCCTCCTGCAGCTCCAGGAACAGGCAGCCAGCCTGCTGGCGCAACAGCCAGTGCACCCCAGGTGCCCAGGTGAGTGCGGGCCAGGCCGGGGGTGGAGCAGCATGCTCTAAATGATGCGGGTTCAGCTGGGGCTGGACCCCTATCTCCTGCCACCTACCAGCTATGTTACCTAAGCCAAGTTCTTTAACCTCTTCTGAACCTCAGTTTCTTCATCTGCAAACTGGAGGTGTTAGCGCTTATGTTGTAGACTCGTTATGAGTTAAATGAAATAAGACACTCAGAGTCTTTGAAGAGTCCCGGGAAATCACAGGTGTTCAATAAGGTTGTGCGCCTCCCTGATGCCTGCAGCTGGAAAACTACCCCAGTCAGACTTGCGCGAAGGAGTCAGACCAGGCCCAGGGGTGCCCCCATTCTCCCCCATCTTGGTTCTAGGCCACAGTGGACTTGCCTCCAGTTCGATGCAACCTGGCCGTGGGGTCTGAGAACCCGGAGTGGTTACCGATGCACGGGATGGATCCTACATTGTGGTAGGGGTGGGGGCCTGACCTCCTGCGGGATAGGGGCCCCAGGGCCCCAGAGATTGATTCAAACAATAAACACTCACTGGGCACCTGCCCTGTGCTAGAAGCTTAAGTATGAGCAAGACAGGTCCCTAGCAGGGGAGACATTTCCAGCTAACGTGGTCAGGGCAGTGACCCAGGAGGCATGGGGCACTGTAAGAGCACAAGGTGGGCCCCTTAGCCAGCCAGGGGTAGGAAGGTTTGGGAGAAGCTTTCTGTAGGAGGTGACTGACCACAAGTTGAGTCTTGAAGAACAAGTAGGGGCTGTCTGGGAGACAACAAGGAGACATGAGAAGTGGGACGTGTCAGGATAACTTCAACCCAAAAGGGCTGTGCACAGTGTGTAAGTGGGTGGCAGCAAGAGAAGCCAGAAGTCAGGAAGTCAGAAGCCAGGGCCAAGTCACATGAGGTCTTACCTGCAGGGCTGAGGAGTTCAGACCCAGGCTTCCTAACCTCACCACCTCCTTCCAGGCCGCTGGGCCAGGCTGTTGGGAAAGGAAAAGCCCCTGCATCCAGGCAGGGAAGTTGGCGAACATGGAAGCTGGACCCTACCCCGCGAGCCCACGCAGACCTCGGGCAGGACACCCCACTTCCCCAGCCTGTCTGAGTTGGGGGTCAGGGTCCACTGCCTCTCAGCTTCCAGAGCCCTGGGAGCCCAGCCTGGCGTTTAGAAGTTACGCTTGTTTCTACCACCCCCTCCTCACCCCGCTCAGGGGAGGTCTGGGAAGTATTGTTGTATTTTCTGTTTACTGAGTGAGCCAAGGAGTGGGGAGGAGAGATGTGAGGAAGCTGTGACATCTACTCTGCACCTCTCTGGGCGCAGAAGGACTCTGGAGATGAAAGCAACCCAGCCATCCCCTCTCCTCCACACACACACGCCTTTCCCAAGTTACCCTGGAAGCTTCCAGGCCCAGCCTCTCACTCCTGCCCTGCAGACTCTCAGCCCCACACTCCCCAGCAGGTCGTGGAAAAGGACACGGAAGCCTAAGGACTAGGACAGAACCCGGGAGCCTGGCCCACCCCCCTCAGCTCCCTCGGCCTCCCGAGTCAAACAGGGAGACACGGGAGGGGGAGTAGACTGCCTCTCTGCCGCCTCTCTGACCCTTCCTCCTCTGCTTCCAGGGCGGCCCGGCGGGGCGTGGCCATGAACGAGCAGGCCCAGCCACGGAGGAGGGAGAGCTGCACCCAGGAGGGCGAGAAGTGATGCCCAGCCGTCCCTGCATAGAAGGACTGCCCTGGGAGGGTGGCTCCCCAGGCGCTGGCCGGGCTGCTGACCCTCAGCCTGCAAACCGCTAAGAGCAGGACTCCAGACTCCTCTTGTGGATGTTCCCCCGCCCTGTGGCTCCACCATGAGGCTCTTCGTGGCCCCCCTCTTGCTGGCTTGGGTGGCCGGTGCCACCGCTGCTGTGCCCGTGGTGCCCTGGCGTGTGCCCTGCCCCCCTCAGTGTGCCTGCCAGATCCGGCCCTGGTATACGCCCCGCTCGTCGTACCGTGAGGCCACCACCGTGGACTGCAATGACCTGTTCCTGACGGCTGTGCCCCCAGCGCTGCCTGTGGGCACGCAGACCCTGCTCCTGCAGAGCAACAGCATCGTCCGCGTGGACCAGAGTGAGCTCGCCTACCTGGCCAACCTCACAGAGCTGGACCTGTCCCAGAACAGCTTTTCTGATGCCCGGGACTGTGATCTCCGTGCCCTGCCTCAGCTGCTGAGCCTGCACCTGGAGGAGAACCAGCTGAGCCAGCTGGAGGACCACAGCTTTGCAGGGCTGGCCAGCCTGCAGGAGCTCTATCTCAACCACAACCAGCTGTACCGCATTGCCCCCAGGGCCTTCGCTGGCCTCAGCAACCTGCTGCGGCTGCACCTCAACTCCAACCTGCTGAGGGCTGTGGACAGCCGCTGGTTCGAGATGCTGCCCAACCTGGAGATCCTGATGATTGGCGGCAACAAGGTGGATGCCATCCTGGACATGAACTTCCGGCCGCTGGCCAACCTGCGCAGCCTGGTGCTAGCAGGCATGAGCCTGCAGGAGATCTCCGACTACGCCCTGGAGGGGCTGCAGAGCCTGGAGAGCCTCTCCTTCTACGACAACCAGCTGGCCCGGGTGCCCAGGCGGGCACTGGAACAGGTGCCGGGGCTCAAGTTCCTCGACCTGAACAAGAACCCGCTCCAGCGGGTGGGGCCGGGGGACTTTGCCAACATGCTGCACCTCAAGGAGCTTGGGCTGAACAACATGGAGGAGCTGGTTTCCATTGACAAGTTTGCCCTGGTCAACCTGCCCGAGCTGACCAAGCTGGATATCACCAACAACCCCCGGCTGTCCTTCATCCACCCCCGCGCCTTCCACCACCTGCCCCAGATGGAGACCCTCATGCTCAACAACAACGCTCTCAGTGCCTTGCACCAGCAGACAGTGGAGTCCCTGCCCAACCTGCAGGAGGTGGGTCTCCATGGCAACCCCATCCGCTGTGACTGTGTCATCCGCTGGGCCAATGCCACCGGCACCCATGTCCGCTTCATCGAGCCGCAGTCCACCCTGTGTGCTGAGCCGCCAGACCTCCAGCGCCTCCCGGTCCGTGAGGTGCCCTTCCGGGAGATGACGGACCGCTGCCTGCCCCTCATCTCCCCCCGCAGCTTCCCCTCCAGCCTCCAGGTGGTCAGTGGAGAGAGCCTGATGCTGCACTGCCGGGCGCTGGCTGAACCGGAACCCGAGATCTACTGGGTCACTCCAGCTGGGGTTCGACTGACGGCTGCCCGTGCAGGCCGGAAGTACCGGGTATACCCGGAGGGGACCCTGGAGCTGCGGAGGGTGACCGCAGAGGAGGCAGGGCTGTACACCTGTGTGGCCCAGAACCTGGTGGGGGCTGACACTAAGACGGTCAGTGTAGTTGTTGGCCGGGCTCCCCTGCAGCCAGGCAGGGGCAAGGGATGGGGGCTGGAGCTCCGAGTGCAGGAGACCCACCCTTATCACATCTTGCTAGCTTGGGTTCCCCCACCCAACACAGTCTCCACCAACCTCACCTGGTCCAGCACCTCCTCCCTCCGGGGCCAGGGGGCCACTGCTCTGGCCCGCCTGCCACGGGGCACTCACAGCTACAACATCACTCGCCTCCATCAGGCCACGGAGTACTGGGCCTGCTTGCAAGTGGCCTTTGCTGATGCCCACACCCAGTTGGCATGTGTATGGACCAGGACTAAAGAGGCCGCTCCTTGCCACAGAGCCTTAGGGGACCGACCTGGGCTCATAGCCATCCTGGCTCTCGCTGTCCTCCTGCTGGCAGCCGGGCTAGCAGCCCACCTTGGCACTGGCCAGCCCAGGCAGGGCATCAGGGGGCGGCCTCTCCTTCCAGCCTGGGCTTTCTGGGGCTGGAGTGCCCCCTCAGTCCGGGTGGTGTCTGCACCTCTTGTCCTACCCTGGAATCCAGGGAGGAGGCTGTCCTGGTCCTCCGAAGGGGAGACCCTGTCACCACCATTATTGCAAAATTCCTGAAGCTCAGCCTGTTCTCAGCAGTAGAGAAATAACTAGGACTACTTTTTACCTAAAGGGAAGCAGTCTGAGCCAGATGCCCTGCCAGGAGAGTGACATGGACCCATGTGCTTGAGGCCTGGCAGCTGGACCAAGACAGATGGGGCTTCGTGGCCTCAAGGGGTGCTCCTGCATCCTGAGGAGCCCCTCCAAGGGTGAGGAAGGACTCTGCCTTGAGCCTTCCGCCTCCCCAGTGGTCTACGTGCCCAGAGGCTCCTGGGCTCCACCTGGCTGTCCCCTGCCCGTGTCCCCGGCCCTTGGCCCCCAGGATGTGCCCTCCTCTCCTCTTTCTTTGTACAGTCTCAGCTGCTTGCTCTTTCCCCTCCTGGGCAAGGGCTGAAGGAGGCCTCCCCTCCCCACCTCGTGGGACGGCTCCCAGAGTGGATCCCCAGCCGGATCTGAAGGACATCTGGGGAGAGGGACGCCTGCGAAGGCAGCCCGGTGGTCAGCACTCCGAGCTTGGCTTTCTGCAGGCAATTTTGTACCTTTGTGGAGAAATGTGTCACCTCCCCCCAATCCAATTCACTCTTTTCTCCTGTTTTGTAAAAAATAAAAATAAATAAGAACAACAATGATAAGGGGGGAAAGGAAACAAAAGGAAAATAAGCCTTTGAGTACTGCGTATAACTGAAGTGCTTTCTGCTCTGGAATCTCTTCAAAGCCCAGAGGCGACAGAGGGAGCCGGGCGGAGGGGGTGGGGGGTGCACAGTTCTTTTTAGGTTTGAACTCTGGCCTGCCAGGTGCCTCCAGGCCTGCTCCCTGGAGAGACTGACAAGAGAGGTAGGAAGCATAGGAGGCAAGGAGGGGGGTGGGAGAGGACAATGGAGAAAACCCAGAGATGGAGAGAGTGGAAATTTCCATCACCAAACATCGTGGCCCCTTCTCTTTCTCTGATAAGCAGTTAACATGCTGGTGCATGGGACGCAAGTCCCAGCCTGTTTCTAATTGAACAGACCCGAGAGGCAGAGTCATGCCGAGAACTGTAAATCATTGAGACAGCAAGCACTTTGGCTCACCGGGCAGATGGGGCAGTGGGGTGACAGGGTACTGGGGGAGGGGAGAGCTGTGAGACAAGGAGATTGTTGCGTTTATCTTCCTGGTTCACTTTAGTATAATTTGCAGTGAGCCTGGTTTCTTTTGCAGTATTTCTTTTTGAAAAACCAGATTGACTTCTTAGGACCAAATGGAAGAGGATCGTCGTTGGAAAGATAAGAGAGCCAAGGGGAGGGGACTCTCGTGTGTGGTCAAGGGGGCAGCTCCAAGGCAGAGGCCGGTGGGCAGCAGCCCTTGTTTCTGAGCTGGGCTGGGAAAGCCGTGGGTGTCCTGAGACTGGAGTGTGCGCACAGGAGCCGGAGGAGCCCGGAGCTGCAGATGCACTGGGCAGGCTTGCATTGGAAGCCAGCTCTAAGCCGCTGTCGAGGCTGCAGATGTATACACAGGCGGAAGTGAGACCATCAGCCCCACGGAACCTAGAAGGAGAGCACTCACCCCAAGGCAGGGGGACCGCTCCTCACCGTGAGCATGAGCGCAGCGAGAGCAGGGTTCCCATGTCAGAATCCCCCGAGGGCTTGCTAACACAGACAAAGCCAGTCTAGGTCTGGGCGGAAACTGTGAACCTGCATTTCTGACGAGTTTTCAGGCGAAGCTGATGCTGCTGGTCTGGGGACCACACTTTGAGAACCACGGAGCTCAGCTTGCAGTGCCGAGTGTTTCCCGCCTTCTGCTCCAGGCCCCGGCTTCTCGGCAGATGGCGGTACAGGTATGGCCCAGGACAGAGTTAGGGAAGGGGCTGGAGGATGGCCCCTCAGCTCTCCCCACCCTGGGGGCCGCCCGCCACGCTGAGGTCAGCAGGCTCCGTTCGCACGTGCTCTTTCCCATGGCTGAGTGTGTGTTCTTTAGGGAGAAGCTGGGAAGCCGAGGCAGGACGCTCTCCCTTCCTTCCTGCACCTGTGGCGATGCTCCTAGCGCCTCAGTGCTCTTTCCTGTGAGCTGTGGGATCATCACCGCCACATCCTGGGCAGCCCGCCAGCTGACTGGGGCTGGCCTGTGGGATCTAGCCTGTTTCCATCCGTGAGGGTTGGACCCGTCCTCTGTGATGCAGGAACCCTGTGGGGAAGAGGTGGGGCAGATCATGGAAAACGGGAGTCAGAAATCGTTGCCTCTCTTTTCCTCTAGAGGATGAGCAGTCGCTGCCTCTCCTGATGGCCTGCATGGCACAGAGATTCAAGGAGCCGTTCCCTTCAGTAAGAGCCCAGAGCCCTGTGAAGGCCTCGGAGCCCTGCGGCCACCGCCTCCCCCACTCCCCCCACCCTGCACCTCCTCAGCTGCCCCTGCCTCCCCTAGGCACCAGTAACCTGAAGAGTGGGCGCCGGCTTGGCTCCAGGGCTCAGAGCCTTGGCTGGCTCAAATGCTTGTGACATGCCTGAGGCTGGAAGGTGGGACACCTCTGTGCTACCCTCCTTTCCCTCAGACTCCTTGGTTACAGGCAGGAAGCTGAGGGAGTGGTGGCAGCTGCAAGCCGCTAGGGATAGGGTGCCATCTGGCCCCCGGTGAGAGGCTCGCTGGGCGGCTGCTACCAGGCGCCGTGGAGCTGGCAGCTGCTGGGGTCCTCAGGAACGAATGCCTTCTTCTGGGGGGAAGGGGAATTTAACCGTCTCTCAACTGAATCCCCACATCCTGAACGTGTCAGCCACCACAGAGAAGTCAGTGAGCTGGGGAGAGGGAGGGAGCGAGGGGCCTCATTTCTCCCCCAGAGAGATGACACTGCCGGGACACAGCTGGCTGGGGAGAAGGGAGGACAGGCACTTCGTGGGTTTCCATGTCCTAGAATAGCTAGAAAGCAAGCAAATGAGAGTGAGCGGCCTCCCCCGGGACAGAGCTGGGCTCGCGGTGCAGGTGGCTCCCTCGGGGCGGGAGGACAGTGGGACCAGCCCCTTCCATCTATGAACACAGCCTAAGTGGCATGTGAAGTCTTAGCTTTCACACTAGACTGAGCGTGTGGGAAACTGAACGTGCTGGGCTTAAAACAAAACAGCTATTAAGTCTGGTCTCTTCTGTGCGTATGAGGTTGCTTTCTTAACCCTAAATAGAAAGCAATATTTATTTCTGTTTAAATTTTAAGTTGTTACAGAGGGCTTGTCATTTTCATCTGTCGAGATGATTCCAAAACCCAGCCCAGTGCTGAGCGTATTACTTTCCCTCCCTAGTGTGAGCCCCTGCAGGATTCTACGCTGACTTCCACGTCCTCACCCACGGTTCAGACGGACTGTGGGGCAAACCGGGACCAGGACACACTCTGGCTCACCACAGCAGCTTTCCCGGCAGCCTGACACAGGACCAGCACCAACATGTCTGGTGTGGCCACTCGGCCAGCTCCAAATCACTTGAATGTACAATCTTGCTGCCCACATTTCTCATTCTCCCGTGAGGCGGGCTCTGGGAAGCTGTGCCGAAACAGGAGAGAGTGAGTCCGTGGCATTCCTAGGAGCAATCAGTCTAGTCTCCGCATCACAGACGTACATGAGGTTGGCGGATCTAGTGTAGGGTGACCAATTAGAGCTGTCCTGGCCTTAGCACTGAGGGAGCTCTCTGTCCTGGGCACACTGGAATGGTTGGGCGCCCTAGCCTAGAGACCTAGAGACCTCATAATGTGTCTCCAGCATCTTCCTTCTTCCCTTTCTCCTCCTTCCCTCCCAGTCAACACGTATTTAATGAACATGACTATGTGGTTGGCACAGTTCTAGGAACTGGGGTTGCAGATAAAAATCCCTGAATCCATAGACGTTGCGTTTTAGTGAGGGGAGACAGCTGGTGAGCAGGACCAGTGAGTAAGAATGTGTGGTGTGTTGGATGGGAGTGAGCACTGTGAGAAAAAGCCAGTCAGGGAAGAGGGTGAGCGGGAGTGTGGGGCCCACGGAGAAGCCAACATCTGAGCAAAGACTTGGGGGAGGGAACCAAGCAGGTATTGTGGGGGAGGGACAGAGTGATCCAAGCAGAGAACAGCAAGGGCGAAGGCCAAGAGCAAGGAGGCTGGCGCGCGGGAGCACGAGAGGGGGACGGGAGTAACCATGACACCCGAGGGCAGAGAAGTAGCCGGGGGCCCGTGGCGGGCCTTGGAGGCCACTGGAAGGCCTGGGGCTTTTCCTTCCAGCACGAGGGGAGCTGCTGGAGGGTCCTGAGCAGACGTGACATGATTTGATTTAGGGGCTCCCTCTGGTTGCTAGACTGAGAACCGAGCAGGGGGTGTGGGTGCTGAGGGCAGAAGCCGAGGGGCAGGTTAGGAGGCCACTGCAGTGACCGTCACGGTTTCATCACCACTTCTAGAACTCTGCCGGGGATGGACCCTGGGAGCCCCGGTATTTTATACATCTGTCTTTCCCCCTCTTCGTGCAAACCAATGCCACATCTCCTCTTTGGCAGGCTCCTGATCCCTCTGCCTTTCCGGGTGATTCCCGGAGATCCAGGCTCCACCACCCCATTAGCGAGTTCAGTCAGCGCCCCACCTTGCAGCAGACTGGGACTCCCTCCGGGTGGTGGGGAGTGGTCCTGACTGTCCCTCAAGTCCATCTCAGTTGTGTTCGTCACTCAAGCACGGCATTCCGAGGAAGTACAGCAGTAAGGGGCAGAGTCCCTGTCCTGCCCGCCCTCTGTCAGCGTTGACAAGGCAGTGGCTGTTGCAGGCATGACGTCTTCCTTCCTTCTTGATGACTGCACCAAGGGAAGCCTCGCGTGCGCCTCATGGGTTTCACAGGTGTCGGGTGAGCCCATCTCTGACCTTCCCAGTACCAGTCTAACCCATCCGCGCTCTCCAGGGCAGCGCCGGTGGATTGGGAGCACCTCCCTGTGCTCTGTGGAATGGTGACAATGGTCAGTTAACACTGAGCATTTCCCACATGCTAGCCACTCTTGGAGGGGTTTCACACGCACAACATGGTTTCACTCACAGCTACCTTATAAAGTGGATACGATTATCCCCATTTTCTAGATTGATATCGGAGCTCAGAAAGGCTAAAACACTTATCCAAGGTCACACAGCCAGTAGATGGCAGAGTCAGGACTCACGCGCTATCTGATTCCAAGGGCTCTGTCTTAACCAGCCTGCTCTACTGTATTCACATTCATATACTTTAAAAGTATGTCAGTAGTTTTTCGAGGACATGAAAATGTCTAAAATCTGTGTGCATCAGAGATCTCCCTGTGCAGCCACTTTTATTTTTAGATGCTGCCCTCTTTTTTTTTTTTACACTCAGGATAATTTGTGACTTTATTGTCAGGACTTCAATTTGAAAACCTAACTGTATTGTCTTGAGAATCACAGCTTACCGTTCTTTTCTCTGAATTTTTGGAGTGTGCTCTTTAGAAGTCTGCGTGTGTGTGGTCCCCTTATCCTTTCCTTCCTAGATACAGTGAACTCTGGAATTCCACAGAGGCTTCCTCGAGACATTCTGATCTCTCCCCTCTTCTCTGTTGACCAGGACTACGTCCGAAGCAGCCTTTGCCATGGGCTTCCTTTGCTTCTGAGCTCAGACGTGAGCTGGGCCAGTTAGGGGCTCACCAGAGGCTCAACACTGAGCTGAGCGATGCACCAAGCAAGTGTCTAGGTGGCGGGAGCCCCGTCACTACTTCACTGGGCGTGTGTCCATTTTATAGCATCGATGAGAAAACACGGTACCCATGGCCTCCTTCTGGCCAAGTGGCCTGTCTCATTCTCATGCCACAGTGCCCTCCTGAGCCAGTCTCCTTTTATCTTCATCCCAAAGCTGGTTCTGCTTCCTGTGGCCTCCCATTGTCCTGCCGCAGTCATGAACCAGCACCCGCCCTCCGCCTCCACCACACATTCCGGATCTCTGTGCCCCTCCAGGTTCCCCTTTCTACAGTCCCGGCCAAGGAATCCAGACTTCCCCTCTGCCTTGTGGGTAGAAATTTCCAATCGCCATATGCCCCCACCCCTACCTACAGCAGCACTGCCCACAGAGACCTGGCAGTCTTGCTCACGCGTGTCTTTGAGCCCTGAGAGCTGCTGGGGGACGTGGCAGCTCCCGTAGCAACAAGAAGACACAGGAGGCAGAGGGAGTGCTGAGGAGCTGTTCCTCATCCCCTGGCCGCCACACTCAGGGATCAGAAAGGGCCGCCGGTCAGCCTGTGAGGAGGGCAGAAGGAACCCGGGCTCCACCGTGAGGTGGGAACAGCGTGCCGTGCTGCTGGCTCAGCGTTAAGCTCAGGGAATTTCCTTCCTCGCTTGCCCTGAGGAAGGACTCCATGCGCCAGGCAGCACACATATGATCGCTATCCCCATCTCACAGAGGAGGGGTCTGAGGCTGGGGAAATTTCAATAACTCACCCAAGGTCATGCAACCACTAAGGGGAGAGCTGGGCTGTGAACCCAAGTCTTCTAACTCCTGAACCCCGTGCTCCCTCCCCCTCCCACACTCCCTTCTACAGAGAAAACGGAAGTGAGTGGAGCTCTCCTCTCAGGGCTGTGAGACGCTAGATGGAAATAATCAGGCATTAACCCCAGAGGATGAGGAGGAGGTGGTGTCACCATACTGACAGGATTGTAGGAGCTGGGTGTGTGGTGCGCAGGGGCAAGAGCCCACAGACGGATCCAAGGACTGGCCAGGGGAGCTGACCGAGGCCCAGGAGCCATGGCTGAGAAAGGTGAGCGGCGGCGGATGCATCTCTCCAGAGCTCGAAGGCCCCTGCTTGGTGAACCCCCGAGTCCGCAGCTGAACCAGCCTCAAAGGTCATCTGGTGCAGGCCCTGCCTTCTCATGGCCTCAATGTCCCCATCTCCATTCGTTTTACATGGAGGGGCAGAGGGGAGTAGAGCCCTGGTCTCTCGGCTCAGGGCAGGGCTGGACTGAGTCGTGAGCAGATGGATGGCCATTCTCCTCAGGGCCCTCCACAAGAGCCAGCGGTTCAAGGATGGACTTGGGGAGTCTGTGGACCTCCGCGAATTGCTGACTAATTTTTCTGCTGATATGCATATGTGAAATTTTCTGGAGAGAGGGCACTTTAGATTTAATAAGATTCTCAAATGGGTCCAGAACCCAGAAAGACCAAGAATTCCTGCATCAGAGGGTCCGAGAGTCACACTCACAGCGGCAGAACTTGAGACTGCAGTTGGGAGTTGCCAAGGGAACAGAGCCACCCACAAGAATTCAAGAGCCTGTCAGGGAGGATTCGAGTGATGTGCACCCGTCATCTCTGCACCCGAATGGGACGCAGATTTACATATATAGACATTTCCTTTAAAACGAGGAAGATGAAATGAGTTCCCAGGGTTTTCAGAGGAGCCCCTAACCTTCGATCAAAGCTCCGAGCATTCAGCTCCTCAAAACCTACAAGCTTCCTAGAAGTCCACCGCACCCCCCAAGGCAGCTCCATGGGTCCCCCAAACCAGAGGCCACGTTCGAGCTCACTCAGCCAGGCAACAACATCTGTCTGACCCCCATGGGCCTGGGGGGGCGCAGGTTCCCCCGAAGTGCCCTGGGAAACACAGTCTCGAGCCCTTCTCCTTTTTAATCTGGGGTAGATTAGAATCGTCCATCCTGTGCTATTTCTTCTTTATGCCCCTTCCTCAATTCCTCAACTTCTCTGACACCCCCCCGTCCACACACATGAGCTGCGTGTACACATGCACAGACATGCGCTTGCACAAACACACTTTGTAAATGTCATTTGCAGCTCTGTTCCAGTCCCTATTCTACACGCCATCTGCCAGAAGCCATTTTAAGCACCTAATAAAACTGTTTTAGAGCAGATCCTGGGGTGTTCTGCCCTTTGCTTCCCCAGGGCAAGAGCAGTTGGGCTCCAGATGGAGCCACGTATCTGCACCAGGTGAAGAGAAGGAGAAAGAATCAACCCAGGCCTGGCAAGAGACCCCGGTCACCTCCCCTCAAGCAGTGTAGTGTAGTGCAGCTCAGCTTTGACCATGGGGACCAGAAGTAAAAAGGGAGGGCATTCAATCTGCAAGAAGCATACGCCTGACTCAAATCCCTGCTGTGGTCCTTACTCTCCCTGAGGCCGCAGGCTAGTGACCACACCTGTCCACCTCATCTGTGATGAGGACTGCTCGTCCCCAGCTCTGGTTCTCAGCCCTCGGCATGCATCCCCTCGCCTGGAGGGTGGTCAGAACACAGTTGCTGGGCTCACCCAGAGGTTCTCATCCATGTGTCTGGGGTGAGGCTTGAGAATTGGCATTTCTAACACAAGTTCCCAAAGCGGTGCTGCTGTTGGGGACCACGGCCTGAGAAGCAGCACCCCAAGTCCAGAGTTGTCATGAGGACTAGATGAGAACACATACACAAAGCTCAGGGCACCTGGTGAGGGCGTGGGTTTCCCCCATGGCTGTGCATCAAAATCACCTGGGGAGACTTAGAAACTCCTGACGCCCAGCCCCGCAGGCCAATTAAACCAGAGTCTCGAAGGCGAGACACAGACATTGCTACTGTTTTCAAAGCTCTCCAGGTGACCTAAACACACAGTCAAGGCTGAGAGCCGCTGTCGTAATAGCATCTTTGAAACACCCTTTCTGAGCTCCCCAGTTGCGCCTCTTTTCAGAGTTCTCCCTCTTCCTGCTTCTCCAGGGCCCATCTCCCACTCTGGTTCCCCCCGTGGGAAGGACTGTGGGGCAGCTGACCCTCGGCTTTGGCCTCCAGAGTGGCCAGGTGCTGAGGACGTGAAGATGAGAGCTGGCTCCTTCATTCAGTGGCTCATCCTCCCGGTCAGACGCTCATGCACTCCCCAGTCACCAACCAAGCTGCTGTCACTGTGTGTGTGAGGGGACACGGGATTGAGCAAAATCCTGTCCCGGCCTCAGGAGTTTGTCCCACAGCACCAAAGACGTAAAGCAATAGACTCAGATTTGGGAGAGTCGTCCAGCCCCACCTCCCACCCACCGTAGAAGTTCTCTCTACAACCACCCCTTCCTCTTGCCCCAGCTTTAAGAATTTAAGTGACAGGGAGCTCATTACTTCCCAAGGCAGCCCATCCGCAAGTTCTCCTTGTGACAGCGTTCCTCCTCAGACTGAGCTGAAACCTCGGCCCCTGCCTCCTGCTCACCAGGCCTCCCGGCTTCCGTCCTGCACAGCAGAGCACAGCTGCGTGGAGCTCCTTCCCTGGGGGCAGTAACAACCTGCAGAGTCGTGATTACCATCCACGTGGCAGAAGGGCGCACAGAGCCCTTCTTACCTGACTGTTGACTCCCCGGCTCTCCCAGGCTGTGCCAGCACACATGAGTTAACATAATGCAAAAACGCTCCCCAGTGAACCCCACACTCTCACTCTGACCCCCTCTCAGTGGTTCTTTCCCAGTTAACCGCAGCCTCAGCCTGACCCAGCGCATGTGTCCAGGGTCTTCATCAGTCTCTGCTGACCGTGGGTGGGACTGCCACAGAAAACAACGTGATGCGAACCCGTTACAAAATGAAACTGCATATCTTGCCCCCAAAATGCACATTTTAATGGGGTTGAGGAAATCAATGTTAGAGAAGCGTTTAAATCACCTTCAAACCCACTGGAAAAATAAGGCTCTGGAGGAGATCATGAACAACTGAAGAAGAGAAAACCCACGGGGATCGTGACACGGCAGTCACCTCACAAGCACACGATCAGATATCGGAAATCAAGAGAGGCTCACGGGACAAAGAGATTAGTGGTGACCAGAAGGGAAGGGGCCTGGGGAGTGGGCATAAGAGGTAAAGAGGCACGTATATATGGGGACCGACAAATAGTAACGTGCAACTGAAATCTCACCATGTTATAAACTTGCATGACCTCAATAAAATTTAAAAAGTAAAAAAAAAAAAGAGAGAGGCCCATGGAACATGGATGAAGCACTACAATATTTTTGCAAAGCAAAGACCCTCTTTAAAAGCTCCTGCTGCAGAAGTCAGATAAGAAAGGAGGAGTCTCCCTCCAGGAGTGTACCATTTGGTGAGGGTTAAAAGAATCTCCATATTATGCCGATAATACAAGAGAGTGACGATCGAGAGTTAGCTCAAGGGGAACATAGAGTTCAGAAGACAAAGACTAGAAAGGTTAGTGGAGGCTTTGCCCAGAGGACCTTGTTTTTAAGAAGGATGAACACACACCGTCCTCACCACCTGTCTTCCTTCCTGACTCCTCTCTGACCCACCACATCCTAGTCAAGAGAGGCCCCAAAGCTTAGGAAACTGAGGGCACTCAATTTACCCACACGCTGAGGAATTCAGCTGCAGTGTTTATGGTCAAGATCCCAGCAACAGGGACATGCAAGGGACGGTGCCAAATGGCAGAGCAAGGCCAAGGGCAGGAGGAACCCCTGTGGTGGCGGAGCAGGGCACATCTGAGAGAGTACTCAAGGCCCTGGGAGCCCTCAGTCCAGCCCGTCTGGGTGGGCTGCCAGCTGGCCCATGCCTAGGCCCCCGGTGGCTCTGGATGCTTTACCAGAGCCGACATGAGGAAGGGCGAGATCACAGTCGAGCAAAAGGGAAATCGGGGGCAGCCTTCCCCTCCATGCTGACTTTTCCACATGTGGGCAGAAGAGGCTGCCTCCTTCCCTGCCTCCACCTGGCCCTCAGCCTCAGTTTCCTGGAGAGACAGAGCAGGTAGGAGAAACAGGGAGGCAGACACACCCCTGGATGGGTGTTGGACTAAAAGCAACATCACGTGTTCCACCCCTCAGCCTCCCGGCTGCGTCTGCAGGGAAGAAGCAGGCTGAGATGAATGTCGAGAGGAGAGTCGGTGGGAAGTATGAGCTCAGTGAGAGAGGCATGTGTGCAGGGGCAGTGAGGGCGCGTGGCAGCTGCCATCTTTGGCCATTTGGGTACGAGCTAAACGCTCAGGGCTTCTCCTCCTCCTGCCCCTCCAGCTGTCTCTTGTCCTCACCAGTCCCCAGGGAGGGCAAGGAGCAGCCTGGGGATCAAGTGTCCTCAGCTGGGGCATCTCAGGGGCTGGCGTCAGAGTCTGTGGTGACCTCCTCTCACTTCCCACTGCCCTCAGAAAGGGGGCACTGCCACTACCTACCCCCACCCTGGCCCCCAGCTTTGCTTTGTTTTAATTTAAATCTGATTTTTTTTAGGATTTTATTTTTCCTTTTTCTCCCCAAAGCCCCCTGGTACATAGTTGTATATTTTTAGTTGCGGGTGCTTCTAGTTGTGGCATGTGGGACGCCGCCTCAGCGTGGCCTGATGAGTGGTGCCATGTCCACTCCCAGGATCCGAACTGGTGAAACCCTGGGCCGCCAAAGTGGAGCGCACAAACTTCACCCCTCGGCCACGGGGCTGGCCCTAAATCATCTGATTATTTAATTTTAATTTTAATTTTTAATTGTGATTAAAAACACAACACAAAATGTACCATCTTAACCATTTTTAAGTGTATAGTTCAGTAGTGTTAAGAGTATTCACATTGTTGAGAAACCCGTCTCCAGAATGTTTTCTTCCTGCAGAACTGAAACCCTATACCCATTAAACAACAACTCCCCATTCCCCCTACCCCAGCCCCTGGCACCCACCATTCCACTTCCTGTTTCTGTGAATTTGACTGCTTTAGGAACCTCAAAAAAGTAGACTCATACAGTCCTGTTGTGACTGGCTCATGTCACTTAG
Source organism: Equus quagga (assembly GCF_021613505.1). NCBI lineage: Eukaryota > Metazoa > Chordata > Mammalia > Perissodactyla > Equidae > Equus > Equus quagga. The sequence goes on along the minus strand of NC_060279.1, from coordinate 1,189,353 downwards.
CGTAATGTCCTCAAGGCTCATCCACATGTAGCAAGTGTCAGAATCTCCTTCCTTTTTAAGGGTGAATAATAAGACCACATTTTGCTTATCCACTCATCTGTCGATGGGCACTTGGGTTGCTTCCACCTCTTGGCTATCGTGAGTAATACTGCTGTGAACATGGGCCTCTTCGAGACCCTGCTTTCAATTCTTTTCTGTAAATACCCAGAAGTGGACTTACTGGATCATACGGTAATTCTATTTTTAATTTTTTTGAGGAATCGCTATGCTGTTTCCCACGTCAGTGGCACCATTTTACATCCCCACCAACACTGCCCAACAGGTCCAGTCTCCCCACCCTGCTTGGCTTATAGGGGGTCACTGAGAATGAGCGGCTCCCCAGCACCTCTGCACTTGCAATGGGAACCCGGGACGTCAGCGCAGCTCAGGTGACTGCGGGTTGCCCTTCCTGGCCTTCTCCTCAGAGCCTCCCCCTCTGTCCCTTCCTGGTGGCATCTCATGGCCGGTACTCTGCCCTCCTGCAGGCCTGGGAGGAACAAAGAAAACCAGGACTTCCAAGGCAGGGAGTAAAACAAACGCCCCAGGGCAATTGTCCTCAAATAACAGCTCCCGCTACAGCACTGAGCAGTGAGAGAGACCTGGGGCAAGAAGAGCAGTGGCTGCCACCCCTGGAGCTGGCTGCGTGGGGCAAGCAGGCAGAGCACAGGGCAGGGGACGGCAGGAGAGAGGCTGGCTGGGGAGAACAGGCCGTGTCACTCCCTCCTGACCGGCCATGACAGCCTCCAAACGTGCCTCCCTGCCTCCCTCCTTTACTGAGGGGGAGTCAGGAGCCAAAGGGCTCCTTCTAAAATTCAAAGCAGGCCCTTTCCTTCGCTGTTCAAACAGTTCGGTGACTCCCCACTGCCCTCAGGCTAAACTCCATAACTTGTAATCGCAGCCCTCGCAGCCCAGCCCCGCCTTCCTCCCGCCTCCTGGTCCACCAGCTGCGTCTCTCCCTCCTCCTCTGAGATGCAGCCACACAAGTGTGTTTCAATTGCCAGGCATACCACGCTCACTGTCTTTGTTGGGCCTTTGTAGACAGTGTTCTCTCAGCTTGGAACATCCTCCCCCACAACACCCTCCTTCCTCTCTTCGTCTAACTAGCTCTAGTCTTCCCCCGGGTCTTAGCCTGGATGTCGCTTCCTCCTGGAAGCCTTCCATGGCCTCCCCAATTCTGAGTCAGGGCCTCTTCTCCGGATTACCATGGGGACCATCACGAGACTCTCACACGGTGCGTGTTCCCTGTGATTGCCGTGTCCCTCGGACACCAGCTCTGTGGGCAGAGCAGAGTCTCATTCACTTCGTGTCCCTAGCACCTGCACACAGCCTGGCCCCATGTAAGCGTCCACTCGAGTGTTCCCACATGTGAGTGAACGTGGGTGTGAATGCAGGAAGTGGGGAGACATGAGGCCCACGAGATGCCGGAGGAGTGGGGGCTGGCCGGCTTCCCCCTTCCTCCCAGCCACATAACCTCGAAGTGCTCTACCAGGCAGCCACCAACAGCTAGTTACAAATTAGCTGGACCTTTTGGCTTCTTTCTTGTCTTCTGGCCTTCGGTGTGTCCCCAGAGTGACGGGGAGATGAGGGCAGGAGAAACGGGCGTGAGGACGTGCAAATGAAACACAAACCTGGAATTCTTTCGGAAGCTATTCCAAAGCTCTGGATTATCAGCATCTTTGAATTTTCCTGGTCGTCCCCTGCCCTGTGACACTGAATAATGAAAAGTTTCTGGTTTCTTCCAGCTCTCCCTGGCTTCCCAGCTCCCGCTCAGAGCTCCCGTCCTGCCCCTTCGGCCCTCCCTGCTCTGCTGGAGACATCTGTGGTCTATGGCTGCTGGCCTGGGGAGCCAGCCTGGCCGACGGGCCCGAGGAGCCAGGTGTGACGTGATGCATCTCTGGGAGCCAGGCTTTAATCGGCCATTCCCCGTGGACCGAGACTTAGCAAGACAGACATCTCCCCTGCAACATCCTGAATCTTTTTCCCACAGCTGACAAACAGCCAGTCCTTGAGCTGGGGCCATGCAGAAGGGGAGCACAACGATTCGAGGAGACGAGTGCGAAAGGGACCCGTCCCAAAGAGCCAGGGCTCTCCCAGGCCCCCAAGCCGCACATCGGGGAACACGAAGTGTTAGGGGATTCATTACCCTCTAACTGCCAGCAGCATGCAGAGCCCCACAGGACTGCCACACCTGCCAGCCCTTCCCCGCTGCTGGCCCCGGGAGGCGGGGGGGCAGGCAGGCTCTCCTCACAGTGATGGCTCCTGCTCTTTACCGAGTGTCCCTGTGAAACAGGTACTTTGTTCACCTCACCTTCAGTCCGCCCAACAGTCCCAGGAGGCGGAGCGTTCCGGCCTCATTTTGTGGACAAAGGTCCAGAAAGTTGATGTACTTACCCAGTATCAGTTCCTGGATTCAAACCGGAGCGCGCCCCCTCTGCTGTCCCACACCACCCCTCACATGGCAGGTGGCGAGGCGGCGCCCTTCCTCGCACCCCTCAGCATCGCCAGGATGGAAGCCCAGGCGCCTGCCCTCCCTCTGCAGCCACACCGCGGCTGGTGGGAGAACAGAGTCCCACGCGGCCCTTCCCCAACCGCTGGGCGCGTTTGGCTCCCCCAGCCCTTACCCACTTAGGGACCTGGGAGGGTCAGATTGAGTATCTCAGACCTCCTACCCTCATTCTCTTCTGTCATCAGGAGCCACAGTACATCTCTCCAACGCAATCAGCGTGGATCACATGAAGGAGCACATTAATGGAGACTGACACCCCACATGCAGAGGCCCAAGGACCCTGCCAGGGTCCAGGAAGGCTGCAGCACACGAGTCCTCGCAGCCTTGCTGCACACAGGCTGCCAGAGCTGGCCTTTGGCCCTCCTGGGTGTCCATGTGAGCGCAGCCCCTTAGTTATCCCTTTGCAATGGGGGCTGGGGGGTGTGGGGTCTGGAGGCTGTCTCATGTGCAGAGCTCAGCTCAGCCTGGAGGACGGTGTCTCCTGTGAAATGAGGTTCAGTCACCTCCAAACTGAGGATGGAAAGGCCCAGATCGATGAGGCTGCGACAGGCGCTCAAGAGCTGTTCTAGAAGATCACCCCGCCTGCTGCACACACACGTGTGCACGTGCACAGCCCCCAGCGGCACTCCAGAAGAGACAGCATGTGCACACATGTGCATACCCCCTAGTACCACTCCAGAAGAGCCGGCATGTGCACAGGCACACATGTGCACTCCCC